>NC_048419.1:24750990-24754005 GCF_013103735.1 Etheostoma cragini | reverse complement strand
GATTTCTAAATTATTCCATTCCTTTTTTACTCACAATTTGTACAGTGTCCCAACTTTTTTGGAATCGGGTTTGTAAAACACATTATTATCATATTGTTTTATTGAGAACTCATAAATAACTACAAATAACTAATGTTAGGGAAATCTGTTTGTTTTGTAAAAGGGTTTCTGGATTTTTTTTTTAAATATACAGTATATCGGATATTTAAATAACCAAATATTCATATCAGTGTGGCTCTAGTCTGAACCCTTCCTGGTCACCTTTGCCTGTGTAATGACCTTTGTGATGACGTCCGAAACCTCCGACTGACCGCACGCTGCCAACCGTGCCTGTTTATTTGACCTCTGAAACTGTCATTAAAACTACCAGGTGGGCCTCAGAGTCTGTATTTAGGTCCCAGTTCCCGTTGTGAATATCGTGAACCCTGACATTCAGAAGTTCAAACCAAAAACTGTAACTTTATGGAAATCAAACTCTGGAATCCCGCAGTCAGCGGCACAAACCACACGTGATGACTTCAGAACAGACGAGAGGGAAACCATCCGATGTCAGCGAGTCTAGCGTTTTCCTTATTAACATTTGATGCACATTTCATACGGCTTCATTCCAGTAAACAGGGGGAATCTAAGGCATCTTAATTAGCGGAGACGGGACTCTAGTCTCTGTTGAGGGGTATGTTTGATGTGTTTTAAGGGAGAAGTGGAGCAGCCTACAATCTGATGAGGGCTGTTTGTTTTTTTCAGCATGCTGACTGGTGAATACGTTCAGCGCTGGTTTTCATGTTCAATCGTAGATTTCATATAAAGATGGGACGGCTCGACAGCTCCCTTAAAGTAGAGCCGAAACATCTGGCTGGAGTACAGGTCATAAGCCCCCTCCCCATGTTAGCAGATGGGACATTTTCCAAAGATGGTTTTCATTTAATTCATGGATGTTCTTTGGTTTTACATAGTGTTCATTTTCCTGAAAAGTTTGGTTTTTATTAGTTTTTTAAACTAAATGAAACAGGGTGAAACCTTTTGATTGACAGCAATGGTTGACTCGTGATTGGTTGGGCGGGTGTAGGGGTGGGACTTGGATACTAGGACTCCACCACCCAATAACTACTGCGTGGACTGTCTCCAAATGAGGGCATAATGTGGATGCTTCTGTTTTTGGTCCAGATCATTATGTTGTTAAGATCATTATTCTTTGTCTAATATCTTATGTTGACTAATTCATAATATTTAAAAAAGGTCTTATCTGGTCTTTTCTCATCCATCTTAAAAAGCTTTTGGTTCCACAAGTACAGATCAAACGTACCCACGCAATCATGAATCCAGTTTTTAGATTAAATATGTATTGCTTGCAAGCATGCTTACAAACTCGACAAATACGACCCTTACAGTGTGAAGGGAGCCCTGAGACTTCAGTGACAAGGTCAGTGTTGTGTCAAGCAGCCTCCCTAAGGCTAAAGCTCAGACTAGTCCTGCTTCATCGCCTCTGTAAATTCCACCCAACTCAGCGGGAATCTCCAAGCAGTTCACAAGCACAGCGACTTTGTTCCTCCGATCCCCATTATCACCGAAACTCCCAGACCCATCCACACATTGTACACATCCACTGTAGGACACGCGGCAGCCTGATGGATGGGCCTGCTTCAAACGGAGCAATGAAACAATTATTCCTGCACTCCATCTCTGTCAGTCCTCTCTTCAAAGAGCTCGCTGTTTGAAAAGAAAAGGGTCCATAACTCAAACCAGGGATCATTTGAATAACAGTAGAGTGTGTGAGCAAGCGTGCGTGCGTGGAAGCGCCAGTGTGCATTTTCATCTTTTGAATGTTAAAAATAAATAAATAAAAATGGGTACATTTAGTTTAGAGAAGTTAACTCAGGTGAGTCACACAAGTTCAGCACAACTTGGTGGTCGACGTGGTCTAGGAGGAGGAGCCTGAAGGGAAACTGGATCTGGCCACCTGTGGTGTTGTACACGTCTGCTGGACCCGGATCGTTGAGACAAACTGATTTATTTTCTGTTTTGTGGGCTTTCATTTTGGTATTTTTGGACAATAGAGTTATTTTCTGGACTTTTTAATTTATTTATTTTTCTATAATAGTCATATCCCAGAAATCCGGCAGGCCTGAGTACTTTAAGCTCTTTGTTAGTTAGCGCTGCATTCCTCTCATTCGATTGGAAGGTGAAATCATTAGACCCAAACCTGCACCAAAAACCGCATCCAAGTTTCCAAAATGATTTATTTATTTTTCCTCCCGGAAGCAAGCCAGAGATCCGGCACGCTGCCGGGATACTTTTAGCCCTGCATTTGCCTTGTTGCTGTGCAAGTGTTATGTGTTAATTATGATTTACTGTCTGCTACTGTGGTCAACGCAGCATTATTACTACAGAATTAATGAAGCTGCTCCAAAACCAAAAGTAATTAGTGAGTTGGAGGGAAAGAAAGAGGGAGGCGGTGTGGGAGAAAGGAAACAAACACAACGGCTCAGAGAGGAAGTGTGACCTTATTTCACAAAATGTGTTGCTGTTCATCCAAATTAG
Organism: Etheostoma cragini; assembly: GCF_013103735.1. NCBI lineage: Eukaryota > Metazoa > Chordata > Actinopteri > Perciformes > Percidae > Etheostoma > Etheostoma cragini. The sequence goes on along the minus strand of NC_048419.1, from coordinate 24,751,467 downwards.
CCAAAAGCAGACGATCAGACGGCAGTTTTTGCATCTATAGTCAAATTAAATAACCAAGCATTTAGATGAACTCATTTCCAATTGGCTGGAGGCCGCTATGCATTACTTCCTGATAACTGCACTGCTCTGCATTACGTCAGTAAATAAATACATCATCAGTGTACACCTGTTTGATTTGGGGACCTGGTAAGGATCCCCCTACGCGCCTCCCTAGGGAGGTGGTCCAGCAGGGAGGAGGTCTCGGGGAAGACCTAAGACTAGGTGGAGAGATTATATCTCCAAGCTGGCCTGGGAAACGCCTCGGGATCCCCCAGTCGGAGCTGTGGCTCGGAAAAGGGAATTTTGGGGCCCCCCTGTTGGAGCTGCTGCCCCCTGTTGGAGCTGCTGGAGCTGCTGCCCCCTGTTGGAGCTGCTGGAGCTGCTGCCCCCTGTTGGAGCTGCTGGAGCTGCTGCCCCCTGCTGGAGCTGCTGCCCCCT
>NC_048419.1:24739030-24750927 GCF_013103735.1 Etheostoma cragini | reverse complement strand
CTGCTGCCCCCTGTTGGAGCTGCTGCCCCCTGCTGGAGCTGCTGCCCCCTGCTGGAGCTGCTGCCCCCTGCTGGAGCTGCTGCCCCATGCTGGAGCTGCGGCCCCCCACGCCCCAGCATCGGATAAACGGACAAAGATGGATGGACTTCTTTGATTAGTAAAGTAATTATTATTCCAACACTGTTTACTCTTTTAAAGTCGGACTGGAAGGATCTCTTTGGACTACTATTACATTCATTACGGTACTTGCTTTTTGTTTTTTTACTAAGGGATTAGTGTTAGAGAAACCTCGCTGTGTGGTTTGTTCAGTAACATTTATGTATGCATGGGTGGGCGCCCAGATAGCTCAGCTGGTAGAGCCGGCGCCCATATTTAGAGGTTTATTCCTCTGTCTCCCCTTTCATGTCTTCATGTGTCCTGTCAAATAATAGCCATAAATGCCCCAAAAATGTATGTTAATATATGTATTTTGTACATCTGTCTGTAAGTATGTTTGTAATGGTAACAGCAGCATGGTTAAAGACAAAAAAGTCTTTAACATATTGCCTCAAATTCTAAATACTTATGTCGATCAATGTCAAGCGGGCTACGCATCAGCAGGATAATCTAGTCTAACTGAACAGGGTTATTCCTGGTTTACAACAACAATGCGCTCGCACCCTCGTCCACAAATTTTACCGTAGAAACACACTCAAGCCGTACCAAGCCCAGAAAACTAGTGAACAGCGACGTTTTGCTTTGTTACGTTTTCATTCACCAAAACTATTACTATTAGTGATGTTAAACAAATGGATGCACAGAGGGATGTCAATTGGTGACCGCGACATATTCCGTGTTCGGGGGTGTCGGCAGATTAAGTCACACGCCGTGTAGAGGCGACCGCCCTCCATTTCATTATGAAGCTCTTTACAAAAAAACAGTAACAGTTCATAACACATTCTCGTGAATAATTTCTTATGTGAGCTTTGCTCCGTCGGTGTGACCCCGATAGAGATTACGGCGCTTCCCAAGCCCACGGTACTGTATATTTAAAGACACTCGAGTGTTTTAGTGTTGAACTTCCAAATGCAAAGCGGTGAGACTCATACGAGGCAGTGCATGCTCAAAATATAAAGCAGCAGCGAGCGAGATATTCTGACTTTTAAGATTCGGACACTGGATAGTACATCAACGCAAACCCTCCCGGCTTCCTTAATGCGCACTTCTTTCAAACGTCACACCTCCTGTTTGTAACTCAGACTTTTTTGATATCTCTAATTGGAAAAAACCCTGATGCCATCACAGTGATTATTATTATTAAAAGGTTTATTTTAACAGTCATCTCATGTTTGTATCAGAGTGTTTTTAGCTGAAGCTAATTCACGACCACTTGTCCCTAGTAGGGCTTTTGGTTAAAAATAAAAATGCAGCTTAATATTATTAATAGTAAGACAAAGATGAAATTAAATGAAAAAAGGAAAGTATACAGAGAAAGTACAGTGTACAAACTAAATATGAGAGCAAGACTGCTCAAGAATTAACCATGATTTGGTATTTGTTTTGAAGGTGGTCAATGTTACATCGATTGTTACTTGAACGTGGGCTTAAGCTTCTCGTTACACTGCCACCAAGAGGTCCGTCAAGCTCTCGACGCCATATATACACGGGTACGTGTTACCGAACACTTTTCTGATAACTGACAGCTGCGCATGATGTTATTCCTGAAAACGGAGAGGTTGAAATGTCAGTTTTTATGAAAATAACTGCCCACGTAGAACATAGTCTAAGGCAGGATGATTAAATGACGGGAGATTTGTCTACCGTGGCAACAGCAGCCCGCGCTCAGTTGGACCGAGGCATGCAAACGCATGAAACAGGCTCTCTGTAATGGCTCCAGCTGAAAGCAAAAGTAAGTAAAACAAGACCCAACGGGGAAAAAGTGATGAGACAAAGAATAACTAGACAGAGAGCTGTTAAAACTCGCCACCTTGTAGAAAACTGCTGCGTGTTCATTTCTCAGCTGTAATCCCGTTAGCGGCCGGGACCGACTTTCATTACAGGGACATTATCAGCCGCTCCGCACAAAAAATGTGCAGTAACGAGATTTCTTTTAATCAGCCGACTAACACGAGCAGCCACCTCTCTCCACCTCCACCTTGTCACGTTTCGTGGAGGCACGGCGGGCCGAAGCAGCAGTTATTGTGATTTACTGTATCTTCGGAGGGGAGTAAAACCGGGGACAAAGACTCAGTCAATGCTACTGTAGAAATAACAGGAGGCCTGTGAGTGGAGCTTTTGTTTAAAACGTGGCACTTTCTCCTTCAATTTTTCAAACAAAGCACACTGATTAAATCCTTAAATCACCCGTAATGGGGGTCATCAGGTCGAGACCCGCAACCTGATGACAACCCAGTCATCAGGTCTCGAGGCTTTTGTACAATTACGTTTTATTGATCAGGTGATGAAGATGGAAAATTTCTGTTTACAGGGAAGGACAGAGGCCTGGACTACGAGTCCAGATCAACATCCGACTGGATTTCTTTCAGTTCCCCGGCTTCACCACACCTAACAACCACACCTAACAACCACGGTCCTGGATAACCTGTGTCCCAACGGTGGTTCACAGTTCAATCAACCGATCCAGCGGCGCAAATTCACATAAAAGAGCCGGTGTTTGCAAAGCACGACCATAACTACAAAGAGCACAGGCACGGTTTTACAGGCAAGATTTTAAAAAATAATAATATTTGGGGATCAAATAACTAACAAAAACCAACCTAATCCAAACAATGCACACTTGGACAAACGTCGCCGTGAGCAGAACTACATCAAATGACAGAAAACATCTGTAGAAAATAAAATATTTGACGTGTAGGATGAGTTTTTAGTTTGGTTCATGTCCCAGCCGAGGGGTGATCCAGATGTTTTGGCTTCACTTTTACAGTCTGGGCATCAACCCCTGGTAATTATTGGTAAAATAGACCAGGATAATACCAGTGCCACAGTGAGACTCGAGCGTGGCGCCGTGTGACTTCAGTTGATTTGAATGTTGAGCAGAGCTGGCGCTGAATGATTAATGAACCAGTAGATCTTCACCTTGGAACACAAGCTACACTCACTCTTTAATTATAAAATAAACACCTTCCTGACTTGTTTTATGAAAACATAAACGAACATAGAGCTTCAGCCAGCCAGCCACTGCTGCAGAAAACTCTCCACCTCTCCGTCCAAATGTTGTATAAAGCTACTGCAATGGAAGAAGGGATGACTTCTTGATGAGAATTGACCATTACAGCTTGGCTGCTGTACGGTGTTGCCGAGCCACATAGTCAGTGACTTGTGTACATCGGTTGAAGAAAAAACAAATTGGATGGTAAGTGATGCAATTTACTCAAAGTTGTCACATTCAATTCCCCACTTTTCACATGTTGCTCTTGCTTGTCATACTGATATGTGTTGGAAATTGCCTCTACAATGAGAGTGCATATTAGTGAGTTGAAATGAGGAGACACCCGTCTCCTCACCTCAAGTTCTCAAAGACGAGTCTTTCAAATGGAGACGTTATATCTAAATGTACATTTGGCTTTTCAAAAGGTCTATTCCAAAGGGACGATGAACGCCCCGCCCCCGCGCTGAGACAAATGATCGGAAACACACAATAGGTTTCTGAGAACACAAGACAAAATTGAGACAGGTTGACTTTGAAGAACCTCTGACGCTGAGTGCCAGGATTAAATTGAAGAGTCAAGGAAAGTCATGGAAGATAGAAAACACACACACACACCTCTAAATATAAACAATATGGAAGCTTGAGAGTTTTGTAATTTGGGACTGAACCTTTAGGCTCTGTTCAGAAATGAGCACACCTCATATTTTCTACATTTATGACAACCAGAGTAACCAGACAACATGGCTGCAGGACTGAATAACAGTCAGAACCACGCCGAAGGCTTCAGGTAGGATTTCAGCTCGGCATTAACAGCCGTTACCAGAAGCTTTCATAAAAAGTGTTAATGGACGGATGTGATCCACATAATGGAAAGTCGGCTATTAAGGGTTGCGAGTCACTGATGAGTAAAATCACATTTTTAATGCAGTCCTGTGGTGTAATAGAACACATCTCCTGCCGCCTTCATAACACAGAAACATAATGATCTACAAAAGACCTAATTATTGGTTCTCATGCACAAAATAATGGATTTGTTAAGCCACTTTTAAAACAAGATGGATAGTGGAAATGAGCTGATTTTAAAGGTGTAGATGTGTTCGCTTCCTTACTTTAAGGGTGATAATGGACCAGTCCAGGTGGACAGCTAATAGACAACAGTGGTGAACGGAAAGTTCACTGACCTGAAATAATTTTATGTTTAGCTGGAATTGTTCATGATCAGTATCTTATATAGCTGCATTAAGTACCGTCCAGGTCATTACCTACATTCGTTCGGTTCATTACTTACCTCGTCTATTAAAGGCTTTAGCAGTGTGGCTGCTAAGGCTGGGTATGGGCAATGATTATCCTATTGAAATAAAATAATAGACAGGCCATTGAACTGTTTCCCAATGTCATTTGATTGGTACACAACAACTGGCGACTGCTGTTAGTTGTCATTCGATAATATGCGTCAGTGGGACCATAAACAGTGTCGCAGCTCGCTTTGTGCGGATGTAGCATGAAGTCAATTTGACTCGTTTGGCGTCTGGCTCTCTGCCTCGTAACGAGGCCTGCATGATTCAGGGGAAAATATGACTTAATTTTAGACAATTTCCTAGTTTAGAATTGATATCAAAGTTTTTTTTCATCCTTAATCCCAGAACAGATGTCACAGCCACCCTAAAAGTTATAAATATATAGGGACAATAGGCTGCATATAGGAAAACCAGTTTAACTGAGCTAATGACACATATCACGGGTAATTTAAGGATTTAATGGGTGTGCTTTGTTTGAAAAAAAAAATAGAAGGAGAAAGTGACACATTTAGAGCATTTTAGAGTATTTAGAGCAATACATGCTGGTAACAGAACACATTTGAATACATATTTAAACGCCATATATAAATACTTGAAATACCACATACAGTAGCTTTAATAAAATCAGGAGAGAAGTTGATTTCACTGGTGTACATCCCAAATCAAGAATAACCAGGGATTTTAAAATAAGCAGGGCCAACAACAGGAGACTGATTCTATTAAATGGGTTTTCCTTCCCAGTCTGGTTGAAATAATTCATTGTTGGTAATTCATCACCGTTGTTGGTGATTTTCTGCATTTTCCACTCTGCAAACAATAAATCAAGCTCAACTGTAAAAGCTTTAGACAGAAATATTATTCTGTGCATGCCAGCGTCCCCTTTGGATATTATAATAAATGACTTGGGCAGACATGCGCTGCAGGTGAAAGAGTTAATCTGGCCACAAATCAAAGTTAGACTGTTATCCTCCTAAACATTGCTTATGCAGAGATTCAATTTTCACACTTTACTTGAAGGTGTCTACATTAGAGTGACATAACACTGTCATGAACGCGCCATAAAACAATATAAAAAAGTCATAAATGTTTATGACTTATAGCTTCTTTTAGTTAATGTCATTCAGATAGTTAAGTTAAGTGTGGCATACAGTAGCCTACTGTTAATTTTGTCACCTATTTTTAATTTAGTCTTATTCCAAATGCCCTTATTAGCTTGTCATAGTTAGTCATTCACGTAACTTTTTTGTTAGTCAAGTTTTAGTTTTAACGTTACTAATTATTGCAACAGCATGTGGAAAAACTCTGAAGTTTGAAAGGCCAAAACGAACGTTAATCTTGCGACAAAAAAAAGAAATGTCGTCATTAATATGGGTTTGCGTTAATGCATTTAACCAATAAGCACTAATAGAAAAATTCAAGTAACGTGTTACCAAATCAATTTCACTACATTGTACTGTTCGGTTGTGTGTGTTTCTTTCTTTAAAAAATAAAAAATAGAAAAGGAAAAGCATTCCCATAGAAACATCTTTCGACTTTATTTCCTGAAGCTGTAATTCCCGAGAGGATCCTGCATTTCAACAACAACCACCTCCTGAATGACATTCACATTTGGTTTCTGAAGAAGGTTTCTATGGTTTGGAAAACTCTTCCTCTGACAAAGTATTTAACAGCAAACTATTAAAACACCTTTCTACAACACAGTTATTTACTATATTTCTTAAAGAGCCCCCATAATACTCCTTGTCGGCTTCTTCTGTACTCTCAGGGTCTAGTCAACCTGGTCTCACTCCCTAAAAATTGGCCATTGGACAGTGACCGTCAGCGTCTGATGTGACGAAAAAGGCGCTCTTCGGCGTGTTTGTAGAACATACGGGGGAGAGCTGCAGCTAGACGGGGGTTAGCGAAGGGTACGTAAGGGGGAAATTCTGCATAGGGAGGTTGGTCGGGGGTGGACGGGTCACACCAGGACTTTCACCAAGGAGAGCGGGGTTCATGTTCTGCGTGAATCGTCCCGTTATTGCCACGTTTCACGGAACTTTAAGCCCACCCACGACCTTTTCCTTAACCTGACAGCGTCCAAAGTGCGTGTTGCATGACGCTAAAGGATAGAGATGGTCCGATATTAGAATCCGATATATTCTGATACCTGAACTTGCAGATCGGCCGATACGAGTACTGATCCGATAACAGTGTGTATACAACTATCCCTGTACGGTGGAATATGATTTCTATCTTTTGTTGATGTTCTGGCTCAGGTTAAACTTTTTGTGAATTGGAACATCTCTACTAAAGAAGACAACCAAGTGCGTGTTACATGACGCTAAAGGAGACTTTTACATGCTTTGATGTTGAAAAAACATTATGTACTGTATGTCTGTGGGAGAGAAACTTGGATTTAAAATGGGTCTGTTTGTAATTCATGCATTAACAAATTATATAACACTACAAGACAGGGAAAATCCATGAAAAAAAAACTAATTATAATAACATGGGCTCTTTTAGTCTTTTAAAATGCTAAGTGAGATGCTTAAAGACCAACCTTAAGTAATGTGCCTTCTCAAATGAACTGAACAACACAAGGTTCCACTTTGCTGTCAAAGCCAGTCTCAAGGTTAGCTAAATGTTAAGATATGGAAATGATATTAAGAGACAGGAACTTGGAACAAAAGCCTTGATAAATAATCTTTGCCTTATATGCAAATTCCTCCCCTCTGGCAGAAGACCAACGGCTCTGGATCGGCCTCGGCAGCCGCCGCCCAAACTGCAAACAGATCGAGGGCAGCAAAACTGAGTCTCAGGAATCTGCATAACTAATCCTCAAACATGTGGTCCGAGCTGGCTGAGGTTAATTTCAGAACACAACATAACAAAGTCAACCAATTACATGCTTAACTGTAATTAAGCAGCGTAACTGTACTTGGATTTTTACTCTCATCAGAAGATCTAAAGTCATAGTTTGTTGACTTTTTAGCTACAGTTTAGTTAAGGGCAATTGACCGGAATAAGGCTGTATTCAATTAAATTTTATTTATAGTATCTATTCATAACAAAAGTTATCTAGAGAGACTTTACAGGTAGAGTAGGTCTAGACCACACTCTATAATTTAGAAGCACCCAACAATTCTAGTATTTCCCTCCAAAGCAAGCAACACTGCGACAGGGGGAGGAAAAACTCCCTTTGTGCGACTGAAATTCGACCCACTATTCAACCGTTCCATTAGTCAACGGGGGGGAAAACCTCCTGCACGTTATCTCTAGATGAGTCTCGCATTGCCAGACCCTTCCTCCACAGCGCTGCGGAGGGGGGTCTGGAGAAAAACATGCTCTGGTACGTTGGCATTTTGTTTAAACAATGGGGATTGCGTTTGTTTTGCAATGAGGTTTTCTTGAAAAGAATCTGAACTTGTCTTTTCTATTGACATCAGAAAGTTTAGCCACCGTACTGTAAATCTCAAATTCTACGTGCAGATGATAACTCCCTTTGTCTTTTAGAAGTAAAAAATTCATTACATGCTTCACCGACGGCATGTGTCAGCCAGAGTCGAGGGAAAACACCTTTAAATGAAATAAATGTTACATTCCATCCTCCGTTTGCGCTCAATCTAGCCACCAACCATGAATTAATGACGCGGTGTGACTGCATCGAACACAAATCGTACATGAAAGTTGTTCTTTTAGCTCGGTTGCATCAAAGTTGGTCTCATTCAGTCCGAGAAGCATGTGATCTGAATCACTGTAAATCAACGTCGTGTTGATGTGAGATACAGCAAATTATTGTCTTCAGCAGAGTAATTCTAAAATGGCAGCGAGATACCTGCTGGGCCTGAATGCTGTACAGGCTTGGCGGGAAGGCTGTAATTACGGCCTGCATATTTATTTGTGTGTGTGTGTGTGTGTGTGTGTGTGTGTGTGTGTGTGTGTTGAGGACGGGGGGTATTGGTCCAACACCGCGAGCCGCATCCAAAACATTTGTCAAAGGATAAACCTCTGTCACTGCCTGCTGCGCAGTTAATAAAGTCAAACTGTGACTAAATTAGATTTACCTTCCCTTTACTTTTTCATAACAACCTGCTTCGAACTGCGTTTTAAGTCTACAAAGTCATGAAAATGAACAAGATGTTTCACATAATAGCGATGAAAGAGAAGACTTGTGCACATTTAAAGTCAGTGATCAGCCATCAGTGTTGTTTTTGTTTACCACATCAACGGAGAAAACGCAAAAGGGGAAAGGAAAACCATAGAGACAGTAAGTAGTTACCACTAATATATATGAGAGGGAAGGGGAGGAAAAATGGAAAGAGACAGGACAACGTTTACAAAACAATAAATAAGGACACAGAAGGAGTGAGACGTGGTGGAGCGAGGCGGGTCTTTATTTTTTACACTGTAGGATTTATGGCGACCTGCGTATGCTTCGTGGCACGGGGGCCGGCGCCTCCTGGCTGAAGGAAGCAACATCATTTCAGGCTCGAGTGCCCGCTGCGCCGTCAAGTGTCTTGCCAAAAAGCGCACGGCTGCAGAATACCAACACAATCCACTGACCTTTTCCCCAACAACTGCTGTGTTCATCGGAGTCCCACAGCACAGGAAGGCCTTTCTCTCTCTCTCTGGTCACACTGGAGCCTCTGTCTCCCCTGGCGAGTCTAAACGCTCGCAGCCAACATGACTCGCCCATCACATCCGAGCAGGTCGCTGTCCAAACAAAAGGTTTTTCCATGATATGTCACAGCTCTCTGGAGGAAGAAGATCACTCTGGCGATCCACAGCGTGTGAGTCTTTTGGGTTGTTCAGTGTGCGGTTGTTGTACGTTTCTTGTAGGGATTTAACGGTGTGAAAATCTAACCTCACGGTTATAGTGACCAAAATTATCTGTGTTTGGGGTATTGTTGCCGTGTGTTCAATGCTTTTAGCAGCAACTTTTTTCCTGCATGTGAAACAATTGTAGTTCTATGACACCCTCTGGGCCGCATAACGCACACACTGAGACACGCGTTCTTCCGCCAACCCCATAGAGCTAGCAAGCTGTATCCTTCGACTTCTGTGCAGACATCGAGCCAACTGATTGGCTAAGTGGTACCAGGCTGCCACACCTGAATGGGCTGAATCTCCCCCCCCCCCCCCCCCCCCCCCCCCCCCCCCCCCCCCCCACCCACACCACACATTAGCTCACTGGAACAGAGGTTTCACGTTGAGCTCAGCCAACTGAAAGCCGCCTGGCTGTGTTTTAATAATTACATCCCCATATGGGGACTGGGAGGATGCTGGTGCTCTGGTTGTCGGGGGTGAAGAGGCATTTTTGAGCTTGTTTGTCTTGGAAATCGTCTTTTACTTTCCATTGTACCAACAATAAGGGTTGCCCGATGGCCGGGGGCAAGCAAAACACCACTTTGGGTTTGGATAAAAACTATCAACAACAATGTTTTTCAGTTTTGGCGGGAAGACAACAACAGGGTTAATGTGGTTTGGCTGATTTGGATAAATATTTTGAAATAAAAGCACAACAAGAACCAAAACCCCAAACTAGTAAATACGTCCAGGCAGGAAATGAGCCCCGAGTCTACTGAAGGACAGCGGACGAGCGGACAGTCCTAAAGACGCAAGACAACAGTCTCCTGAACCGCTAATGTAATATCACCACCTCTCTGTCCTCACCCCCCATCTGACCGCAGGCCTCGTTTGACTTCCACAAAGCCCCCGCCTCTGTAGAAGCATCCTTATTGTGCTCCGACAACATCCCCACCCCCGCCGCCGAGGACAGCCGTTCCCGTACACTGGTTCAAAGTTGTCTGAAAGTCAGGACCACAGAGAGAGAGAGAGAGAGAGAGAGAGAGATTGTGGAGAGAGGGGAGTTAAGAGGCCATGATAACAGCATTAAACGCCTCAGAGCCATCACCACCAACCCGGCCTCACCCAGGCGTGCACAACGCCGCGGCCGGGTGCAGAGGCCCTTGGCTGGAGAGGAAGGGCACAGAGCCCCGGGGATGCCGACTGGCAGAGGATCCTGGTGCAGGCTCCAAACCCGAGTGCTCGGGGTGCTACGAAGTACATTTACTCAAGTACTAGTCTCGCATTGCCAGACCATCCTCCACGGTGCTCCTCACAAGTTAAATAAATAATCAGTACACTACTTTTTTGTCCATTTGATAGCATTTGAGAAAAGGTTTTTAAAAAAAGTGTAAAAAAGAAAGAGAAACATGTCAATAAAAGTGACAAAAATGTGAAGGGATATTGAAAAAAGTAATACAAATTTTAAAAATTACAAATGTAAAATTTGGGGGGGAAAGCCACAAAAATGTCAAAAGGCCCTAAAAAACACAACAAACGTTGAGAAGTTAAACTAAATAATTGGGAGGAAAGACACAAAATGGTCAAAAAAAGACGACCGTAACCGTGATAAAAAGGTTTTTCATTCGAAATTTGGACTCCAAGAAACAAAAATGTGCAGGTCGGCAGGAAGACAACACGAGGGATAACTCAAAACCTTGCTCCGTAGTGAAGGGCTCTGGTGTGCACCGTCACTGTGACTCTGTAAACCTGGACCCCGTTTCCTCGAGAAGGATCAGTTAAGAGTCAAGGTATCTTTTAATCCTAATTTCCTTCTTTATTATCTCACAAATCCAGCTCATGAGAGATAAATTCAAATGGACGGCTGCCGCTGTCCATTGTGCTGAAAACCAGACATTCAGAAAAACCGTGGCTCTGCTGCCTCTCTAAGGTACTACTATGGTCTGGATGGTCTATACATTCCGGGATGGGAGTAAAACACGCTCTGGTTTACTGGCATTTCTTTAAACCAATCACAATTGTCTTGGGCGGACAGAGCCATGGTGCCTCTACGAAATAGAAAAAGAAAGGAAAAAGGAAGTAGTTTTGGTGGAACGTGTGCATGTAGGGAGGGAAGCTCTGGAGTTAAAATGGCGGTTGAGCGTGTGATTATATTCAAAAAAGGCAGCAATGGGTTCAGAGTGCCAACTCAAAGAAAGATGAGGCGGCACCGGCACTACGGACTGTACTTAAGTACAAATTTAAGGTACTTGTACTTTAGTTTACTTTTCATGCCACTTTCTACTTCTACTCCGCTACATTTCAGGAGAAATATTGAGTTTTTTCGCTTCTACATTCATCTGACAGCTTTAGTTACATGTTACTTTAGTTACTTATTACTTTAGTTACTTCACTACATTCATCTGACAGCTTTAGTTACTAGTTACTTTAGTTACTCCTCTACATTCATCTGACAGCTTTAGTTACTAGTTACTTTAGTTACTCCTCTACATTCATCTGACAGCTTTAGTTACTAGTTACTTTAGTTACTCCTTTACATTCATCTGACAGCTTTAGTTACTAGTTACTTTAGTTACTCCTCTACATTGCTCTGACAGGTTTAGTTACTAGTTACTTTAGTTACTTATTACTTTAGTTACTCCTCTACATTCCTCTGACAGGTTTAG
>NC_048419.1:24738513-24738925 GCF_013103735.1 Etheostoma cragini | reverse complement strand
CCTCTACATTCATCTGACAGCTTTAGTTACTAGTTACTTTAGTTACTCCTCTACATTCATCTGACAGCTTTAGTTACTTATTACTTTAGTTACTTCACTACATTCATCTGACAGGTTTAGTTACTAGTTACTTTAGTTACTTATTACTTTAGTTACTCCTCTACATTCATCTGACAGCTTTAGTTACTTATTACTTTAGTTACTCCTCTACATTCCTCTGACAGGTTTAGTTACTAGTTACTTTAGTTACTTATTACTTTAGTTACTCCACTACATTCCTCTGACAGGTTTAGTTACTAGTTACTTTAGTTACTTATTACTTTAGTTACTCCAATACATTCATCTGACAGGTTTAGTTACTAGTTACTTTAGTTACTTATTACTTTAGTTACTCCTCTACATTCATCTGACA
>NC_048419.1:24737551-24738413 GCF_013103735.1 Etheostoma cragini | reverse complement strand
TTTGCAATACTTAAAGTACATTTCCTTGATAAAACGTGCATACTTTAACTTAGGTACCATCTTCGATGCAGAGTAGTTTTACCGCGTGGCGTCAGAACCTTTTCTGAATACTTTCCCCGCTGCCGGGTCCATTCGTTGCTAAGTGACCCAGATTAACGCGAGCACCCAACGGGTGAGCAAGGCCACGGCGGGCGATGCTCCGGCAGGCCCGCCAAGCCTGGCGCGGCGCACTGTTGTCCTTGAAACCAATGATTATTCAGCGCCTCGCTCCCCCCCGACAAGAGAAAGAGACAGACCATCTAATAGAGACGAACATCATTGCTTGCTCTATTTTGCGGCCATAATTCATGCAAATGTGCCGAGGGAAAACGTCCCGTTTGTCGACTTCTCTCCACTCGCTCTGGCTTGTTGCCGTTTTAGTTTTTTTTGGTTTTTTTTGCCGATTGACTTTGTGTTTGACTTTGCTTGCTTTTCCCCGCGCTCTTGATTGTGTTTTGATGAATTACATCTCGTTATAGAATTCAACTTTTATTTATTTGTCTGTTTGTTTGCCGGCTCGCTCGTTCATTTGTACAGAGCTACACGCTGAATGGATAAGCAGCTCTGAGTGAAAATCCTGATAGAAATTAGAGAGAAAGAGGATAGAGGGCTGTGCTGATGGAGAGAGAAGAAGATTAAGTGGTTGTTGGGGGTGGAGTAAAGAAATAAATAAAGAAATAAAGAAAGAATCTGGGCAATTGTGGAGAGAATGAATGAAGAGAAGCGGTGAGAGAGTGAGGCTCTCCCTGCAAATAAGTGGATACTCTAAAAAGCCAAAATGAAATCCTTCTCTTGCTCATTTTCTTTGCCAGTTGCAGTGAAC
>NC_048419.1:24732653-24737282 GCF_013103735.1 Etheostoma cragini | reverse complement strand
GAGAGAGAGAGAGAGAGAGAGAGAGAGAGAGAGGATGCAAATGGAAAATGAATGACGCTGGAGAAAGACAGGCTTTCTGTTGAGGCTGGGTACCAAATTCAAGACTTTTTAGGCATCGACCGAATTGCCTCCAAAATATCGAGTATTGAAAAATGCCTCGTCATTCAATACCCAATTTCAAAACCTGAGCAAGTCAAATCAGCGTCAGTGAGCCAACCAGCTTGCTCCTACCAAGATCTAATAATGTCTGTGATTGGCTGTCTGACGATACACGAGAAGAAACATAAAAAGATTTGTGCAGTGCTGTTGTCATTTATTTGTTTTTTTATGAGGACTATGGTTAGATGCTCCTGCAAGTAGCTAGCTAGACTATCTGTCCAATCTGAGTTTTTTCTCGAGTAGGAGAGAGGTTCATAAAGAACAATGATAGACAAGAGTGAAAAAAATAATAAATAAAATGAAGAGGAGAGTTGAGAGCCAGCGAAGATTGAGCATGAGGAGAAAACGAGTGCGTGCAAACGAAGACGGTAAGTGAGACGGGTAAAAGATAAATATAAAAGACTGGGTGGAGGAAAGTCTAAGAGAATGAGGAGAGATGACTGCCAGAAAGAAGGAGGAAAGGGGAGAAGGGAGAGATGGAGGAAGAAAGGTCACAGATGAGTAGAAGGAAACCGGTAACGTTTGGAGTGATGAAAATGAGCTGCTCCCTCCAGACAAAAGTCACACTGTTACTTACGACTTCACCTTCTTTCCTTTATTGAGCAAATACCCAAGGTGGAAGATTATGTTTTTTATGCCTGATGCTGCAGAGTAGAAGCTCACAAAGGCAGAACCGTTCCCTCCCAGTAAATGGAGCAGATATAATACTCACTACTTGCTCAAATTTAAATGCATAATAATCCATACCAATCCAACCGCTCAGTAACGGAAAATCGTCTGTTTCAGCTATTTCTACATCAGCTCGAGCCCGAAATCAAATATGATGTTCAGCTGTCACTGCACAACCAACTCACATGATGTATACGTGGAACTGGATGCAATCTTCCAGGAGACCTCAGTCATTCTCTTAACAGATTGTTTACAGCTAGATACACTGAAAAGAGTCAAGTTCTTCAGGGTTTCACTGTTTTTGGGCTTTTCTGGTTGAGGAGGCCACCTGCCTGGTCACACACGAGGCTCAAAAGTATTACAAAAGTATATAATGCAAAAGTACTCTCACTCCCATCTCGTAAAATACGGACTAAAAGGACTCCTTTAGCGGCAATAACAATCGTTTGGTGTCATTTGCCTTTACCCATTTAGTCATGATGTCCACATTACTGATGACTTTTTATTCATCAAAATCTCATTGTGTAACTATTTTGTAAAAGCACCATTAATAAACACTGCAATATTGTTGGAGGATCAATTTCGAGGTTTTTGGTTAAGCGTATTGTGATATCTGATTTTCTCCATATCGCTCAGCTCTATGCAACGGTACCGGAATAAGGGACAAGACCCAACCCCAGCCCTTTGGTGGACGCAGTGCTATTTGGGGGTGAAGCCGTAGCACATGCTAGTGCTAGTGCTAGCATGCTAGCTCGTAGAATCAGCCACACATCCATCTGATTCTGGTGGAAGTTCGGGCAGATTTAGGGAAAAATGTAGAAAAGTCTGGAGAGACATTTAAGTCCACGTGAGGTTGAGAAGTGTTCAACTCCAGGGACACCCCCACTATTTGGTTTCTGACTGGGCACGGACAAGTTCTCCGTAGCGTGACCTCATTGGTCTGAAGTGGAACAAAACCTCAGCATGTCCCTGCTTCTTATTCCAGATCCTATGCTTGAATTTCTCCAACCGGCTGTGAACTCCTGATGGATTTGGAAGTTACGTTTCACAATATGATAATTAATAAAACTTTAAAGAAGAATAGTGTGCAGCAGTAATCCACGAGAGCAGCAGGACCATCCCGTGTAATGGCTCCCGGTGCCTAACCTCTTCCTGCATTGATGTAGTGATTTCATTCCCATTGACTGGCATCGGTGTAAGCCTGTGGATTTGTCAGGGTCCCAACAGGGTCTAAGCTGCTGGTCTTACAGGATTCCAGCGTACCGGCGGTCCCGCAGGACAGCACGCCATTACAAGCAGCCAGGTACAATAATCCACTTTCAGAGTGAGCCCGTTGTGATAAAAGCGAATAAAAGCGCCTTTACAACGTGTCGCCAAGGCAAAGCTTCTCTCGCTTCCATTTTCAGTCCCAAAATATAAATGACACACTTGCTGTGGATGTCTGCAACAACACTCAGCATCAAATCAGCATATCGTAACACTGAATGGACACCGTGCCGCAATGGTTGGCTATAACAACGGTCCGTGTTGGAAGACTGGACACGCTGAAGCTAAAAAAAAAACACCAAATAAATACCAACTACAGCCAAGACGGCATGGAAGTTTATGTATTAATTTGACAGGGAAGTGTACATTAATTAACATGGCTGCAAATGCACCAGAATGCACCAAAAGGTTATTTTTCATTCGTTGTCCCTGGACAGATCTTAAAATGATCTCCCTAAAAAACGACAATAGGAAGATTACAGTGAACAATACACATATAAAAAGTAGTATAACAGATATAACCCTTCAGATCCCGTTGATAAATACAGTGTTCAAGTTTGCTATAATACAGACATTACGGTAAAAAAAAAAAATATATATATATATATATATATATATATATATATATATATACACACACACTGCACATTGACACTAGTAGCAGCACGGTTGGGTTGAGGGAAGATATTAATACTGACATGTGTGATGTGTTATGAACCAGTTTTTTTCATATTTACATCTTTTACCCTCCTGTTGTCTTCGGGTCCAATTTGACCCCTTTACAAGAAGTTTCTATACATCAGAAATTTGTGTTTCTTTCAAACAAATTTCCCCAAAACGTATCGTGGGTGGTTCCCAACAACGCTCCTCACAAGTTAAATAAACAATCAGTTCACTACTTTCATTGAATTTCTGTGTTTTTGGTCAATTTTATAGCAATTGAGAAAAACCAATTGGTAAAAGAACTAAAAAAGAGAGAAAAATGTCAATAAAAGTGATATTAAAAAAGTAACAAAAATTTATAAAAGTTACAAAATGTAAAAAATAAATAAAATAAATGGCCAAAAAAAATTGGGGGAAAAGCCACAAAAATTTTATAACCATAACCGTGATAAAAAGGTTTTTCATTTGAAATTTTGACTCCGAAAAACAAAAAGCAGGTTGCAGGTCGGCGGGAACACAACACGAGGGATAACTCAAAACCTTGCTCCGTAGTGAAGGGCTCTGGTGTGCACCGTCACTGTGACTCTGTAAACCTGGACCCCGTTTCCTCGAGAAGGATCAGTTAAGAGTCAAGGTATCTTTTAATCCTAATTTTCTTCTTTATTATCTCACAAATCCAGCTCATGAGAGATAAATTCAAATGGACGGCTGCCGCTGTCCATGGTGCTGAAAACCAGACATTCAGAAAAACTGTGGCTCTGCTGCCTCTCTAAGGTACTACTATAGTATTAAAAAGGGTAAACGTGATCTAAAGCTCTTCCAAAGATGAACGTTTATATTAAACTGCAATGGAAGCACATGGGTTTCCTTGTTTGGCGACATGAACTTACTCTAACATGCTAAGGTTTTTTTTACTATTATACAGCTTTTAATACACATCTGGAAGAATCATGTTCCGTTTTATTTATTTATTTGTCTTTAAGGTCCTACAATGTTTAACATTTAAGTGACCTCACAGTAGCCCAAATATTCTAATAACCCTGTTTGTCATGAAAAAAATGATGTTCATAACGCGTCAGTCATGTTTGGCTCACACCACATTTTGTTCATTTGGCTTACTTTAATAGTTGACAGTAGTTATGGCGGATATTTATGCAACAAATTAGCACAGATATTGATGTTGTATGATGTATGTTTGATCAGTTTGAGTCAAACTATATTTGAATGTCGGCACTATTCTAGTCTGGATCAGTTGAGGTTCTCTACCGGGACACTTCCTCTATACCTGGGACGTTTTGGGACTGGTTGGTGGGACTGCTGTGGAAGTAAATGAGGTCGCGTTTGGAGCTCAGCGCTGCCCAAGACAATTGGGCTTGGTTGAAAGAAATGTAAATAACCCACGTTGCTTGATTCTTTCCTAAAATATAACTGGTGTAGCCAGACCTTATTCCACAGAGCCGTGCATATACGTAATGGACCAGGTGTAAATAGTAGGCTGGGCCTACATCAATGAACAATACAAAGAAATAGACCCCAACACTGTGTTTCAAATCCAATGCATATTACACACTAACCTTACAGTACACCAGTTTTGCATTAAATACACCCTAAATCAACAGTCATACCAACAAGAGATGACAAAGTACTCTATTAGACGGGCCAGACACACGCCCGCTCGAATCCAACGGCAACCGACAGTTGTTCTGACGTGGCCACTGGAAAGTTTTAACATATTCCTTGACCCTAATATTATGTCATACCTTAAAACAACTTCAATATGATCCCATTCAATGTCTCTGCTAACATGGATAAAGATTAATGTCTCAGTAAGAAATGTGGAAAATTGCTACTGGCGGTTTTCAACAGCCTCCC
>NC_048419.1:24731601-24732643 GCF_013103735.1 Etheostoma cragini | reverse complement strand
CCCCCCCCCCCCCCCCATTCACGCCGGGTGAGCCATTTGTCACAAACCAATATGCTGAAGATTACTAAATGAGCAAGCTGCTGATTTCGGGCAGCTAAACAACAGCGTGGAACGCGTGTGGAGCGTGTGGGTGAAGCACATTTCAGGGGGATTGCCATGTCACCGACTGTATTGGATTCAAACACGCTTAGCTGTATCAACATTACTATCCATCACATACCAAACGTATTTCCCTTCCCACGGTTCAAACCTGTGGGGATTAAATGATTCATTATGCCCATTTGCAGACCAGAAGAGAAATGCTTAGCTACGGAGAGAAGAAGAAGAAGAAGAAAAAAAAAACACTTAAAATAGGGTGAACAAGAAGAAGAAAAAAAAAACTCTTTCACTTAGTCATTGCTTATTTATTTCCCGCATGACAAACATGCAACTAAAACAGTAAGTTTCGAGGGTGGCTGATGAAACTTTAAGATACCTTTTTCTTTCCGTCTACCGTTCAGACTACAAAATCCATCAAAATATTCAGCCAGCGTAAGCGCTAAATTTCATGATGTAACAAGAAGTCATGAGAAGTCTCAAAGTATCCCCTTCATGCCCAGAGGCTACAAAAGACTTTAGGAGCAAACTGGAGTGAATTATTGAACGGATGCCAACAAAAAGTAAAACAAATGAACAAACGGCAAAGTCTGACTCACGGCAAGACTTCTTGGAATGGATTTGGCTCGAGCATGTGATGAAGACTCACCCATGGACCCAGTAGCGTTAAAAACAGGAGGCCTAGGGCTGGGGGCTATGGAGAAAATCAGATCTCACGATATTCTTACCCTAATACCTCGATGTCGATATTGTGGCGATATCGAAGGGTCGAAAATAGGTGGTTTAAGAAAATATCGTTGCGACGGGCCGGCCACATCTCAGTGTGATGGCAGACTAAGATGTTTTGTGAAAAATAAAAAATATATATTATCTATATACACTCACCGGCCACTTTATTAGGTACACCTGTCCAACTGCTCGTTAACACTTAATTTCTAAGCAGCCA
>NC_048419.1:24727502-24731501 GCF_013103735.1 Etheostoma cragini | reverse complement strand
GAAGGCAAAAGGGGGTCCAACCCGTTACTAGCATGGGGTACCTAATAAAGTGGCCGGTGAGTGTATATATATATATCTCAGAAAAGAGTTAGTAGATATAGAGACTATGATTAAAGTTGCTAGGCAACAGAACCCAGGTCCTGAACCTATAAAGAAATGCATACCTTCTTCCATGCTAATTTAAACTACAACTCAATGCTAATTAATAGCTAAAAACACGTCTCCTGACACTAAAAAGCAACTGAAAGAGAAGATTCGTTCCAAGACTCCTTCAACATCACACGAGGAAGGACTTTATATTTATTTCGCCCCTTCAACTTCACATCTCAGGAGGTTTTTACCACAACTTAAATATATTTTGATGTTCCTCTGTTCAGTTGTGACAACAAAGCAAAATTATTATTTGAGTGAAAACTCATAAATAACTACAAATAACTCATGTGAGGGAAATCTGTTTAGTT
Organism: Etheostoma cragini; assembly: GCF_013103735.1. Taxonomy (NCBI): domain Eukaryota; kingdom Metazoa; phylum Chordata; class Actinopteri; order Perciformes; family Percidae; genus Etheostoma; species Etheostoma cragini. Next base: position 24,731,040 of record NC_048419.1, on the reverse strand, counting down.
ACTCGTTTCCGGATTATTATTTTTATTAAAATATACTGTATATCGGCCGATATTTCGGCAAATCTGATTTTTAAATAACCAAATATTGGTATCGGCCTTTAAAATCCTTTATTGGTCGGGCTCTAGTGTGTGTGTGTGTGTGTGTGTGTATATGTGTGTGTGTGTGTGTATATATATATATATAGTTGTAGTCTCTTGTTGTAGTTGTAGTCACGCACCTTTAGTCTCGCGTCTTTACACAGCATGTCAGTGTTGAACGTTAGCCGTGAGATGATTGGCTTTAGATGTGAGATGGTGTCAGACTTTAGTTTTCTAGTGTATGGTAGATGATGAAACTGTTCTCACTCAGTCAATTACAATCTTTGAAATCCAACTACCGATCTAGAGGAAACAACTTAATTACTGTCGGCGAGCAAATTGGCCGTTTCATTTTTGAGAGTTTCTGTTTTTAAGTCATGGTTTCCTCTCACCTGCATCCTCTGACAACAGCTGCGTTTTCACGGCGCAGTGCCGGCTCCAAAACACTGAAGAAACAACAATCCCAAAGCACAAGCTCTCCGTCTCGCCCGTGACTCACACAATCCTCAATGTAAACAACAACAACAACAACATGAACAATGGTGCAGCGATGGCATTAGGCTTCCTGCCTCCATCCAAGGCAAACATACAATAGATCAGAACACAACGGCTGTCTACCGCAAAGGGCCCATGTTGTTTTTAAGCACGTTTGACTGAGAGCAAGACAATTAAAGCACCCATATATCAGCTCATTTTCCAGTTCCTACTTGTATTTTGAGGTTGTACCACAACAGGTTTACATGGTTTTATTTAAAAAAACAACAACATGTTTTTGTTGTACTGCACATTGCTGCAGATCCTGTTTTCACCCTGTGTGTTTATGTTTCCGTTTTAGCTCCAGAGTGAGACATCTCACTTTTATACTATCTTTGTTGGGAGCTGCACATGCTCAGTAGCTCGGTAAGTTCCCATCAGCTGATAAGTCTTTCTCAAGCTTTGGTCAGTCCAAGGCCGGACTAGATGGGAGACTTCTTCTAGACCAGGGACACTTGTGGAATACCTGCAGAACCGGGACAGGAAGTAGTCCACTTTAAATATTGTATTATGTGGCAACTTTTACTAATGTAACTCCCATCTGGAAATACTTTTTCTCATGTAGAAATTATGATAAAACACATTTAGAAAGTTGGAAAAACTCCTTTATGAGGAAAACAAGGACTTTCATCCTTATATTATTTAATTTGGTTAATATTTCATGGATGTTTTGTATTGACTTTCTGAGAAGTGTTGTCTAAAAACCAAAATGTGTTAGACTTTTTATGACTTTTGTATGATGTAATAAATAAGCTGGACGTCATACTTTCATCAGGCAGGAGGCGGAGATTAAGCGCGTCGAGAGGAACCGTCCGATGTGAAGCTGCGTCACAAACAACCTGCTCGGGAAGTTGTTGTTTTTCCAAACTTTTAATAACTTTCCGCTTGACATCTTTAGAAACGACAACAAGCTAAAACATTACAAAAATGCTAGAATAAAATCCAATGACATTTACTCAAAACCTTTCCGTTTAAACACACATTCCTGGAAGCGGTGTTTTGCCATTGAGAACAAACTAGCATGCTAGCACTAGCATGTGCTACGGTTAGCCACCTCGTCTCTAGTGACGTAGAAAGCCGTGCAGATTTTGAACAGCTCACCCAGAGACTAAAGACGGAGGACACTCAGAAGCCAGATCTCACTCAAAACAGCATGGGTAGTTTTTTCCCCAAGTTTGCATGCGCGTGGAAGCACCAGAAACACAAAATAACACCCCAAATCCCAGAATATGATGATTTTTGTCATAATATGGGCACTTTAATGGAAGGCAGTAACTTTGATGTCAAATATTTTCAGAAAGAACTGCTAATGTTCTTCTCATTATGTTGCGTTACAGACCAGAACTGATCTGAATGCCAAGAACTTTATGTACTCCTCTAAGTATATTTTTTTAAATTTGTCATCTATCGAAATGGGAAAACATAGCCTTGAACGTGGGGAGGGTTACTGACACACTGAACTACTGGGAGCTTCTAATGCTTTATCGCCTCTTTTTTAAACGCATCCACGACACAACACACTTCTTCCAAAGGCTACATTTACATTGCTAGGTTTTGGTTTTTAGGCAAACTCAAGTTTTGAGCCAAAGCGATCTCCGCGCACAGTGAGAGTTTTTACCTCCAGTAGAAGAAATAATCCCCGTTTAAACGTACACAGCCAAACCGAAATATCTCATCAACAGTCTCGTATACTGGGCATGTATGGGCGTGCCAGGGGTACACAGGAGGCAGCGGTAGTTGCCTTGGTAACGTTAGACGCTTATTCTCAGAGAACGAGACATCATCAAGACCCAAAGGTCTCCGTGGAGGTGTTTCCATATGTCTGGTTTAGGGGCTGGGAGATGCCAGAGTAGTGGGAATGTAGAAGAGGTGCAAACATAGCAAAAGATATTCATCCTGCTCAGTTTTGGTTTTCTCAAAAATGTGCCATGGTCTCGGTCTAATCCCTTTAATTGGTCACAGGTGGACCAATTGACATCTATGCTCAGAGTAAAATATTCATCTATTTTAACCCTCTAAACCACATGGACTCTCAGGATACTGGAAATTAACACAACCCAAATACAGACAAAAATTATACTTCTACAGATTAAAAAAATATATATAAAAAAAATTAACATTAACTTACAGATTTTCTGACCATGTCTACAGCAAAATGCATCTAATACTATTTAAGCAAATGTGATTATAAGCCACAGGATAAATCAAACAGTGATTATCTGTATAACACTATAATATTAGGGGAGTCTCCGAATTTTAGGAAGACTTCAAATAATTAAATGAAAAACAACAACAACATGCCAAAAGTAAAGCTAGCTGCAGGATGAAAACACAACGAGAATTGTGACGCACACAAACGCAGCGCCACAACTTAAAAAAACAAGAAAATAATTAAAGCTGCAAGCAGCGATGGAGGGCCCTCGCTAACATGCGCGAGTCGGGGATACTGGCGGACGCCTCTCCTTGCGACCGCGCATTTGCGCGTCGCTCATACCCTGAAAATCTTCGCCAATGAAAAGTGAACTCCCTGCTGAGTTCATTGATACCTCACACAAGCCTATACGTCATACACATCATTATCCGTGAAAGGGGGCGTGGCCGCATCATGGGGGGCGGTCCAAACATCACCAATAAAAAAGGAAGTCTCTGCTGAGTTTATTGATACCTCACACAAGCCTATACGTCATACACATCATTATCTGGGAAAGGGGGCGTGGCCGCATCATAGGGGGGCGGGTCAAACATCACCAATGAAAAAGGAAGTCTCTGCTGAGTTCATTGATACCTCACACAAGCCCAAGCATCACACAGGTCATCATCTGTGAAAGGGGGCGTGGCTGCATCATACGGGGGCGGGACAAACATCACCAATGAAAAAGGAACTCTCTGCCGAGTTCATCGATACCTCACACAAGACTGTACCTAT
>NC_048419.1:24718864-24727402 GCF_013103735.1 Etheostoma cragini | reverse complement strand
CTGTCGGCGCTCGGGCCCTAATAATTCCTTCAGTTCCAATAGGGCCTTCGCCGCCTGTCGGCGCTCGGGCCCTAAATAGAGTTTAAACCCCCTCCAGCTTTAGGGTGGCAGCTTCTCACGCAGAGGGAGACTCTGTGTCAGGATCCTGAGCATCAGATCACAGAGTTGGGTATGAGACGAGCTCAGGACGCCTCGGCCTGTGTCACGCTAACATTGATCGGTGGGGAGAACTGGTCAGATGTGCAACTGTTAGCGTAGCATCGGTCGGGGTCGGGGCGCGGGCACTAACAGGAGGATTACCGGTCGATTTGTGCACCGATGCTGGAGGATGCTGGGAAGGCAAATCCCTGTTAAAAATTAAAAAAAAAAAATAGAAAGAAAAAGATGTAGACATGGTCCTCAGTGATCCTGCAAAGCACACAACTGTGCTTTTGCACGCATACATTTCCATATCAATTTTCCAGGCGCAGTTTGCAGCCACGAGGCAGGCTCAGGTGAATGTCAAGAATAACCCTAATGCTCAGAAATCCATGTCTCACGAAATAATTCCATTTACTTCATTAAAAATATAATTGGCATGGCTTCATAATCAAAGCTTTCCCCGCTTACTTTGTGTGATTTGAGCCAAGTCAAGCAGCTCATTGTGTTTCCAGACAAGGCTTTGCTTGACATTTCACAGGACGCCTGAGGATTTTGGTTATTTTTGTGAATATGAATTAGCACCAATGCTGATGACAATAATTTCTTTACATATTATAACTGCCCTTCAGTTATAATTAATTACATTGAAATTGAAATTAAGAGATACCAGAACAAAAGAAAAACAAGATTCATAATAGATGATTCTATTACAGAAAACCAATTGCAGATTGTAGTTAAAGGGTTCTTGATCAATTCAAGCAAATTTTTTGACGTTTTTTTGTCTCCAGATCAACCAATTCCTGAGCGTTTTTGCCATTTTGTTTACACAACATATGTGTATTTGTGTATATCATTCTGGTCTGCACTCACAGCATGAAGGTAGGATTCATGGCAGAGCTACTGGTTTAGTTTAACCGTCCTGGTGTCCTCGGGGCTAATTGAAAAAATGTCTATATCTGATATATGTGTTTCTTTTTAGCCAAATTACCACAAAAAATGGATTAAATTCCATACAAATCCAGTTTATCACTTTCATTCCTGACAAAACTCATTTGTCCGTTCCTCTGATCTAAAACTTTAGTCACAATAATTCATAATTTCTGCTTTTTTATATCAAATTTTAACTAGCATTTTAACCTCCAGGGGATTTCTGAGGACTATGGTTTCCTGGTCCTCAGGTCTCTGCAGGGTAAATCCAGACAGCTAGCTAGACTATCTGTCCAATCTGAGGACTATGGTTACCTGGTCCTCAGATCTCTGCAGGGTAAATCCAGACAGCTAGTTAGACTATCTGTCCAATCTGAGGACTATGGTTACCTGGTCCTCAGATCTCTGCAGGGTAAATCCAGACAGCTAGCTAGACTATCTGTCCAATCTGAGGACTATGGTTACCTGGTCCTCAGGTCTCTGCAGGGTAAATCCAGACAGCTAGCTAGACTATCTGTCCAATCTGAGTGTGCGGTTGCGCGACTAAAACTACTTTTGAACGTACACGATCCACCAAAACTAGTTCCTTCCTGAGGCTTTTAGCAGAGAAGCACAGAAAAGGGCAATAAGCCCGCCTCGCCAAAAAGGTCTTTTAGACAATGAAGTCCCCCTCTGCTCCCCTTGTGGGGCTGTTATCACCCCCCCCCCCCCCCCCCCCCCCCATCAGAAGTGCAGGAGGAGTGATGATGATGATGATTATGATGATGATGATGATGTTTTGTATGTGCAATTTGCATGTTTTGTATTTTTAGAAAAATTGAAGAAAAAAAAACACAAGAACCACTTTCTGGTACCACTCTAGCACGAAGACAGGTATTCGCTGGAATAATCCATTCTGCCCCCCCCCAGGCTATTTAACAACCTAAACTAGCAGAATATTAAATCTACAGTGTGAAATGAAGATTTGTTCTGTAGTCTGAGTGAAATTAAATGACAACATTTCACTGATTACAACCTGTGGGAAGCCAGAGGGTTAAAGAAGCTCAGTTCAATTGTAGCTGAGGTTTGGAGACAAACGACCACAGGGACATGTGAATCCACAGCGTTGCACAGAGTTCTTGGTGTTAGAAAATAAAATGTCCCAGGAGAAAACGCTCTGCCACACAGTAGAGTCATTAATTCTGCATCATGACTTGCCTGTCTGCTAGCTGCAGCCAGCCAATGTGTATCCTGTGGCATCATTATATTAGAAGTCGGATCAGAACAGCAACAAATAACGTGAGGGCGATGGTTTGGGATGGCTCCTCTGATGTGATTCTGTGTAGATGCGTGTGTGTGTGTGTGTGTGTGGGGGGGGGGGGGGGGGGGGGGGGGGGGGGGGGGGGGGGGGATGTCTGTGTTCCTGCAGTCACTTCGGAAATCAAGAAAAGAAAAAAAAAACATTAAAAAAGAGCGATGCCACCATCTAACAGGGGGATGTAGAGGAATCCACAAAGCCACAGAGGCTTAACCTCGTTTGTCTTAAATCCTCACACTTCCTGAGAGGTGACCCAGAGCATTATTTCACACAATGTGGTCCCAAAAGAACAGAGGACAGAACAAAAACCGGCAGCTTTTACAAGCCTGGGGCCAAGGCATTTTCCTAAAGAAACGAAAAAAAAAAAAAAAAGAAACACAAGCCTACACTGAGGATTATAAAGGAAACCACCTACAACAGGCAGTCATTTGAGCTGAACCGACATCAAGGAGTCGGAAAAATAATACTAAAAAATAACCACAGCCCACGGATTCCATGAGTTTCATCCTTGCATGAAGTGCTGATGTGGTTCAACGTTAATCCAGATCGGTTCTCAAATGCATGTGTGTATATTATTAACCCAAATTCAATTAGACAGTTTACATTTATGTCATACGAGACGGATGGAAGGGATGACAAAGACGGACATGACGGGGTTTCCACGAGGTCTGACAAAGTCTGAAAATAAAAGTCTACAATTTCAAAACCAAAACTTTAGGCCTCACAAAGTCTCAAATTCGCTTAAGTATTGTGTTCTAGGTCTTTAATCATTTTATATAAGTCGTAATTTTCTTACATCCATGTAACACTATCTCGGATGCTTATTGTGTTTTTTGTTTTTTTTGATTCCATGGTGTTGTAGTTCGGTCGCTAGTCCAAATAAACTTATATAACAAACTAAGAAACTTTGTATTTGGTTGATTATTTCTCTGTGGTAACGATGCTTTTTGGCAATACATCTGACACCGTTGAAAAGCCCGTTTGGTTCCCTTTCAAATGGCGCCCCATTTGTAAGGAACATGCATTTGTGGGATGAGCAGCAGAGCTGAGTATGTGGGTTGCACCCATGAAAGATTTGCCAAATCTTCTCTGCCAAAGCCAAACAGCTTATTCTGCCACTGGTGTTTGGTGGATGGGTTGATTGAAGTTTGAAGAAACAAGACATATTGGCAATTTAACAGTTTATTCATTTCACAAACAGGAGCCTCAGTAGCATGTGGAGGAAGCATTCACAGACACAACAGCTCGGCAACTGGGCGCCATTTGAAAGGGAAACAAACGGGATTTCCAACGGTATAAGATATAATACCACAGAGAAATAATCTTCCTAACACAAACGTCCTTCCTTGTTTTGCTGAGTTTATAATTTGCTGTATTACGACTATGAATGAGAACAACATGCAAAAAAGTGAGAAACTGTGAAGGGTCTCCAGCAAACACACTCTGCATCTAAAAGGTTTGGACTCTGTGACACCTGCAGAAACCCTGACATGATCAAATCCTCCAATAACTCAAGACCATGTAGCATTGCTGAGGTGGTTGAAGCATAATTTGAAATCCATTAAATTTGGATTTTCAACAATGGATATTGGCTGCAGTGACGCACCTATGTTTGATATGTTTGGGTTGGCGGTAGCTCAGTCCGTAGGGAGCTGGGTGGGGAAGCGGAGGGTCGCCGGTTCAAGTCACCATACGGAGTGTGGATGGGTAGCTGGAGAGATGCCAGTTCACCTCCTGGGCACTGCCAGGTGCTCTTGAGCAAGACACCGTCCCCCCCCCTCTTAACTGCTCAGGGCAATAGTCCAGCTGGCAGCCCACCCACTCTGACATCTTTCTGTTTGTGCATGAATAGGTAAATTGTAGTGTAATTTAGTAGTGTAAATTGTAATTTCCCCACTGGGGATCAATAAACTGTATAAATTAGAAGTTGATTGCCTTTTTGGGGAACACGGCCCTATATGTAATTAAATGCCAAGTCAGATAGATAGATAGATAGATAGATAGATAGATAGATAGATAGATAGATATCAAAAGAAAGTTTCCTCAGTCATAATTACAACTTAGACAATTACATGAACAAGATTTCTTTTGGAAAGTACAACATGAGGCTGAGGAATGAAGTGTTTGGTTTTGGCTCGGCCCGCAGCAGAAAGTGCGTAGCCAAACAATATTTTGCTCATTTAAGTCATCAGACGCCACAGGGAATTCTTTTTAAATTACACAGTTAAATAAGCTTTTCATTGAAAGCATCATGCAATATAAGCTTCTGTAGATCTCAGCAGTAAATATGTTTGCCCCTCCGTAGTTTGCATGCAATGTGCACTTTGGGAAACTTCAGCTCGCAGCTCTGAGACGGTGCAGATCGTCCCTCCCACCTGCTAAGACTTGTGAAAATTACTGCAGCATCATAAGATAAGAACAATAAAAGGATTGGCTGTCATTATTATAGGATATGTGTCTGTTTGATGAGGTCTATGTACGGCTGTTGATAGTGGGGATGAAGGATGTTTTTTCCTTTGCAAATGGGACTCTGTAGCATCAACCTGATGGTAGTAAATGAAAGGATCGGTGAAAGGGGGTGGATGGGATACTATGTGATTATAGTGGCTTTCCTGAGTGCTAACCAGGTAAGTACCGAACCGGGATCTTTGTGTACCGTTACAGCCCTAGTGAAGACCAGCGAGAACCACTCAGAATTCCCAGAGTCTCTCCTGCATGTTCTGCGCGACCCATTAGCACCGCGGCAGCCACTGAAACCCATTACTTCTCAAAATGCTGCAAAATAGACCTCAGCAGACGTATTGTTACACAAAATCCAAGCCTTTGAATCCACCAGTTGCCGGTCCATTGCCTCAGTGCCCTCGGGCAATTGAAAGAGCACAAAAAGATTTGATCAGCTCCTGGGAGTCGAGCAACAGTGCAGCAACGGTGAAAATGTGAGCCTTTCCATCCCAAGAACAAGAGCTGGTTTTATGTGTGAGTGGTGCTATCAGCTCATCAGGGTGAGATACGGTCTTGTCTACAAACTGGAGTCTTAAACTGGGCAATTTATTTTCACTTTATTTCACATATTAATAGGAGATATTAATTTACTTGCAGGATTTGGTTCCAAGCAGCCATGTCTCCTCTTCTCCTGCAAAAGCTCAGACTCTTATACTCTGAAAATGAGATGGAGCTAAATTTTGCTCTTCTCCCCCCCACCCCGCCCGCCTCCTCCTCCTTCTGCTTCTCGCTCCAGCCCGGGGCGAGGGAAACCATAAACAAGCTTTTCAAGAGAACTTGAGTTTGAAATTTAATCTCAAATTAGGTCCTGCTCTTGTTCGGGTAGTCATTCAAGCGTGATGACATTTACATTTCAAATTTCCAAAATGTCAGAGGTTTATCCTGACATTAGTAGTGGGCTAACTGAAGCATCTCAGAGGCGACTTCCACCCAACTGAACCTGTAAGAGACGTTTTGTTGTGTTCCACGGTATTTATAGTAAATAACAGAAGTTGTTCATTTGCGAAGTTGATTACATTGTATTTAAATGAGACAATTTAATCTAAAAGTACATTAAAAACATGATTCTGTTTAAACAGCCTACCTTGGTGTTCTTGTCATTTTCAAAGAAAAAACATTATCTTTATAAAAACAAGATTTGGTTTTCAAAAAGTCAAGAAATGAGTGTCGAGTAAGAGCTTTTGCCTTAAGTGCATTTTTCCTTCCAGTGTGCAGTGGTAGCCATCTGATCTTTGATTGACTGTTAGATAACTGCTTTTATTGTTCCTTGAGAAAAAGCCCAGGAATGGAAAGAATATAAAAATATATTTAAACATGCCGACCCCCTTCTTTATCACACACTACAGCAGTAGTCATTTATACGGTCTAAGAAAGTTCTGATGCTTCCAGCGACAGGCACGATGATGTAATGAAAGGACGGTTAAATGAAGCGACAGCAGCAAGTGGAAAACAACAACGACAACAACAAACAAACAAAGACAGCAAAGCTTCATCTATTCTGAATTGGGCTTTTTTCCCCAGGTTTCTCCCTCTGAATGTATGAGTGAGAAGTGCCGATGCATCTAGGGAAATGGCGTGATTACGCAGTGCCGACAAAGACCGATGGCCTGCGTTGAAATGTCAGCGAAAGTAATTCCTGAAAGAACTGACGGCAAAAAGTGGCAGGTGTCTGATGAGGAAGAGGCTTTTACTCCCCGCTGACAATAAGAGAAGGTGAACAAGTGTGAATCTGTGAAGGGGAAAATGTATCGTAGGATAGTTAATGGCAAGAGACTCTTTATTAAAAAGGTCGCATGGCATGAAAAATTCACTTTAGGAGGTCGAAATGCACAGGTAGAAATGCAATGGTTTACACCGATGGAAACCGAGCCCTGGGTATCCTGCTCTGCTTTTGAGAAAATGAAAGCTCAGATGGACCGATTTGGAATCTGGCTCCTTATGACATCATAAGGGGCCAGGTTACCTCCCCGTTCTCTGCTTTGTCCGCCCAGAGAATTTGGCCCGCCCATGAGAGAGAGATATCATGGCTTTCAAACGAGCAAAGTGGCAGTTGGTCAAACCCACACCCCCACCCTCCACCTTTTGGCATTGCCCTTTTAATTTTTGGGAACTTTTTGACATCATATACTCACACACTGCAGTTATTTTAACTTAAGAACACTTACTTAGTTCTCCTCTGGCTCTGAAATATCAAACGTGTAACTACAGCTCGTTAAAAGTCTTCAGTACCGATACCAATTCCTGAACGATACTTTTCTCGATACGATTATTTTTATTATTATTTTTTTTTAATTTTTACAAACCCAATTTAACAAAATTAAATTATAACATTATGGCAGAAATATTTCAGAGTGTAAATGAGTAAGTGGCACCTTCTACGGGAGCCTCGGCCACAGCGGGTGTATGGTTCCTGTACTATGTTAAAGCATATTTGACCCGCACTGTAGTCAAGCCTACACACACACACACACACACACACACACACACACACAAATAAATAAATAATAAATTATTAGTTAAATAAAAAAGTAGTAACCATAGCAAAGTGCCGTGTTGAGCCCTCCGAGAAAAAAAGAAAAATGAAACTTCAACAAAAATTGCTTAACTTGGTCCTAATATTCAATAAGCCCAGAGCTCGCCTGCAGGAATATGCAAACACAGCCACTGTACAAATCCCAAATGTTACTGAACCCATTTACCCACAGTTGCACTTTAGCACTTTGTTTTAATTTTGGTGGTGTAGAAAGCCTGCAGGAAGACTCAGCTCCATTCGGCCAGTTTTCATTAATCTTCAATGAGCTAAGCTGCAAGACTCTGATTGGCTAACAGCTAGCCAATGAGAGCCTGGCTATCAGCATCTTTTACAGAGGAGAGGAGGTAGCAGTTCATCTTCACATTAACCACATAACACAAACACATATGGACCCAATATATAAGTGCCAGTAAAACCGGATTTCTTTTATAAAATGGTCAAAACATGGTGAAAAATGTGGATTAGTGTTTCCCAAAGCCCAAGATGACATCCTCAAATGTCTTGTTTTGTCCAAAACTATTAATTTACTAATTTATTTATAATATCAAATCATAACAAAGGTTGTCTTGACACACTTTACAGATTTACAGAGTAGGTCTAGGCCCCAACAATTCCTTTTAGGAAAAGACCCAGGCATTTGGTAGACGGAGTCCGATGGTGCCGGTTGGGGGTGTGATGCACACTAGCAATAATAGTCACAATAAAGATAATATAACAGTGAATACAAATGGTAGTCGTTGTAGTTCATGTCAAAGCAGGGCACTGCAGGGTGTTACAGGGTGTAGCGCGGCCTAGCAGAGCATAGGTAGACGTAGCGGGATGCAGCAGGACACTGCAGGGCGTTACAGGGCGTAGCGTGGCATAGGTGGACGTAGCGGGATGCAGCAGGACACTGCAGGGCGTTACAGGGCGTAGCGTGGCATAGGTGGACGTAGCGGGATGCGGCAGGACACTGCAGGGGCGTTACAGGGCGTAGCGTGGCACAGGTGGATGTAGCGGGATGCGGCAGGACACTGCAGGGCGTAGTGTGGCATAGCAGAGCATAGGTGGACGTAGCGGGATGCGGCAGGACACTGCAGGGCGTAGCGCTGCATGGGTGGACGTAGCGGGATGCGGCAGGACACTGCAGGGCGTAGCG
>NC_048419.1:24714703-24718612 GCF_013103735.1 Etheostoma cragini | reverse complement strand
GCGGGATGCAGCAGGACACTGCAGGGCGTAGCGCTGCATGGGTGGACGTAGCGGGATGCGGCAGCACACTGCAGGGCGTAGCGTGGCATAGGTGGACGTAGCGGGAGGCAGCAGGACACTGCAGGGCGTAGCGTGGCATAGGTGGACGTAGCGGGATGCGGCAGCACACTGCAGGGCGTAGCGCTGCATGGGTGGACGTAGCGGGATGCAGCAGGACACTGCAGGGCGTAGCGTGGCATAGGTGGATGTAGCGGGATGCAGCAGGACACTGCAGGGCATCACAGAGCGATATTCAGTTTATTGTCACAGAGGGGAGAAGAAACTAGAACATATTTTGCGTTTTAGAAGCTGGAATCATAAAAAAATATATGGGACCATCTGTACAAAAATGACTAAAAAGGTGAAAAAAAACATCAGGAGAAGCAACAATAGAGTCAAAAAAGACAACCACTTGTTGAAAAGAAAGACATTTTACGTGTAATGTGACCTAGAAACACAAAAAGTTGCATGTTCGACGGGAACACAACGGGTTAGTTAGCATTCAAACGGCCACCCCGAGCAGATAACTGCACCAGGATGTAATAGAGTTACTCTATTAAATTATTCTGCCTTTTCTTTTTTTATATCTGCAAAGAGAAAATATTAGCATTTTAGATAAATTACCAAACCACTGTCTTTATCTCAGTTATTATTTTACACACTGCCTGTCAGTTTTGGGGACAGAAATAAGCCGGGATAATGGAAGGTGCTCCATATTTCAACCTGAGGGTTTTATACGGCGTTTATGACATAGGGCTTCCCTTTCAGACGGCCATCAGGTGCTCAAGTGTTCGAGGGCTTTAATCAAAATTTACTGGAGTGTCCAATTATACGAGCAGTTTTATTGATGCATTAGCAAAAAGATGAATGACTTTATCAAGACAGAGTTGAGGGATGTTGGAGTGACCCTGTCTAAAGAGGCCTCCATTTGAAGTCGCAAAACAGATGCTAGGACAAGCAGGACTGATCCTGAGGTCCAGTCTGGTTCCAGACCGCTAAATCATCCAAGATGCTTTTGGGTTGTTTTTTCTACACTGACTCACTGTTTGTCTTTTTTCTGAGAAGAGATATGATTTTATGACTGAATGTATGGTTGCAACTCACGATGACTTTCATCGTTGATTAATCTGTAGATTATTTTTTTTCAATTAATCAATTAGTTGTTTGAGCTATACAAATGTCAAATCATGGGGGAAAATGTGGATCAGTGTTTTCCCAAAGCCCAAGATTACGTCTTCAAATGTGTTGTTTTGTCCGAATCTCAAAGACATTCATTTAACAGTCACAGAGGAGAGAAGAAACTAGAACATGCCTTTTTTCACTGTTTGAGGTCAATAATTGCAACAGCGCTCCAAAAGTGAATACAAAAATAAAAAAAATAATCTGATTTCATTATTTACTGAAATAAATTGTGATTATGAGTTGTTCTATAATCGAGCAGCCCTAGCTGACTACTTGTTAGCCCTAATGTATAAATGTCAAAGGGCTGTGAGCACTTTAACCAAAGAAGGACTTTAATACATTAAGAGACTTGAAGCTCATCTCATCCCCCTCAGAATATATAATGTGACCTCTTAAACCCATGTATAGAACCACTCCAATACACAGTATATTGTGGTGGTTTTGCAGGATGTGTGGTATGCAAAGATACTGCCTATGCCAATACATGTGCCTGCTTTTACCTTTAGATTTATAAAAAGAAAGCAGAAATTGTATAACTATATTGTTGTAATCCAACTATATATATATATTTTTTTCTATGACCTTTGCTGCAACTTTGTTGTACATTTTCTCAGACAGGAAGCCTCTGACTCCCCGCCAAGTCTGGCCTCACCCCATCCAGTCTGCTCTTACGCGACCCCAGCCGATAAGATATAATTGGGAACACTCAGCCGCTGGCATCAAACAGACCCCCCAAAAACCACACAGAACCCGGAGCGCCCGCGGTAATAGCTTCGTAAACAGCCCGCTATTCTGGTAAGTAATGACCCGTGAAGGAACCCTTCTGTGAGCCAGTGGCTATATCTAGCCGATGGCTTATGGTCTGCTCGGGAAATGTGCTCTGACACTGACAGAGCAGGACAGGTGGCAGAGGCTGGAATGGATGCCGAGGCTGACACGACGCCGCTCACTGCTCCTGCAGCAGAGACGAGTCTAGCACTACTGGACTGGAGACTACTGGAGAGTAAGAGCTGGAACTGGTGTCTTCATTTGTCCTGCAGGGCCTTTAGTTATTAGGTGTGGCAGTGTACCCGCTAGATGTACCAACAGCTACACAATTATGGAATGAATGCATATGTTGCTGCAGATCACATCAGAGAGTAAATCCATTGAGAAGCCGGGGCGGTTACGGCGGTCATGTGACGCCTCATGAAGTTGTGTGCATGACAGCGTCAACGTTGCACTTGCTCAGAGGGGCTATGGCTACGTTAGCGGTAGCATGCTGCTGCTGGTCTTGCCGTGGGATTAAGTGTACTAATAAAACAGTTGAAACAACGCGGCCACGCTGCTGTAAAATCTCCCTGAACGTCATTTATAAGAGTCTGGTCGTCCCTCTCTGCGGCAGTCTCCACTGCTCCATAACTATCTCCATAACGGAGCTGGATAACCGGAGCTAACGGCTAATCACAGCTAATTGCTGCTAAGAGAGCCTTCAGTTGTCCGTGCCTGTATCCATTAACTGCCTTCATGGTTTCGGGCCCAAATAAAACCCTTCATTTTGTTAAAATGGCTGTAAAAACTACAACTCATAGTTGTTTGAATGACAGAACTCCACTCAGGGTACGGCGTAGCGTTAGCGTGCCAAGTTGATGCTTTCTCTGCAGTGCGCTGACTGATTTTCTCCCGCGTGTCACGTGACCTAATCGCAGCTTTTGTGATATCGCAATATAATTGCAAATGCAATCAATCGTTCAGGCCTAGTGATTGGATAACAGAAACTCAGTGTGTCAGCTTACATTACCTGCTCGGGGCTCAAGTTGGTGGGATTTGCGTCGGGCTTGATTACTACCCTCGCACTCGGATCAGGTTCCGACAGAAACATGCGGCCCGAGGCCAATTCTATATGGACCACTTTATGATGGTCATCATGGTCGTACTTCATCAATCAACACAAATACTCCACTGTACCTGAAATATTTGAATCTTAATGTCTACATCGCCAATGGTTAGAGGAAGGCACACTTCAAGACAGACAAATACCAGCTCTCCCCTATTACCATCATCATCATCTGCTGTCATCCTTGTCACTTCCTCGCCACAGTCTTATTACTTGATATACAGAGAGCTTTCATTGCTATGGCGACAGCTGAGGCACTGTGTGCTGATGGCCAGCCTGGGGTCATCTTATCAGCCCGTCTGTTTGCTTGTCAGGTCTGTTTTGTGTCATTGCCGGACTAAAATTAACTTTGTGATGTCGAGAATGTAGACCAGAGAGTTCCCATCTTTTGCACCAGAGGAAAGTACAAATACAGAACAGATCTTTTGACTAAGTCTGAGCAGAGAAACTGAATTTGTTCAGAACTGAAGTCCAGGTTTAATGAAGGCCTCCAGTAAATTTGTACCCTATTCAAAATCATTTAGAGCATCATAATTAACTAAATTCCTTTTCTCCGATTTCATGATAGTAGTTGGTCCCCAGTGGACTTCTTTTGAAAGTATTGTCTCTACGGTTTTACAACATTTAAGACACATCTGGAAATAATTAAGGTCGAAAAATGGTGATTTTGCATATTTATATCTGTGAAAAACAACATTTTCTTGAAGGAGGACCAATGACTACTTTATCTGAAGTCTTTTATATAGACCTTAGAGGTCCCCTAATACTGTATCTGAAGTCTCTTTTATATAGACCTTAGTGGTCCCTAATAC
>NC_048419.1:24712640-24714603 GCF_013103735.1 Etheostoma cragini | reverse complement strand
GTGGAGGCTGGGGGTGTGATCTTGACCAACTACCACTTTGTTTGTTTGAAAGCCACGATGTCTCTCTCTCATGGGGGGGGCCAAATTTTCTGGACGGGCAAAGCAGAGAAGGTAAGGGAGGGAGGTAACCTTCCAGATCGGCCCATCTGAGCTTTCATTTTCTCAAAAGGCAGAGCAGGGTACCCAGGGCTCGGTTTACACCTATCACCATTTCTACCCACTGGGGGGGGCCATAGGCAGGCTGGGGGAACGCATATTAATGTTAAAAAACCTTAAAGTGAAACTTTCATGCCATGGGACCTTTAAACGGAGACCGAGCCAGCGCGGGACACAGAGGAGCGCCTGTAAACAGAGAGGGGGGTTCACTCGTAGGATCCAGTTGATCCCAGTGCAGAAGACCTTAGCACATGACTCAGTGGGGGGAATAGATGGAGGGTAAAACAGGAGAGGAAAAGGAAGCAGCCTGCCATTGTTTTCCCCTCTGCATCTGAACAAGAAAAACATGAGCCCCCCGTGTGAATGCCATGTCAGCCAGAGGATAGGACAGTCCTTCTGATAGAGTTATTGTGCTGCTGCGTGAATGCATGCCATATTTGTTTTTTATTTCTTTATGGTTTACGTCTTGAGTCCTCTACAAAAGATGATATATAGAAATGAATAAAAGGGAAAAGATGTATGGTTTTGTTCAGACTCAAACAAAAACATGTCACCCTGAGCGATAGACGACAAACAAGCGCGGCAGCGTCGACGACTACCTGCAGTTCGGATGTTTAAATTCCCCCCCCCCCGATTTAAGATTGAAAAACAAACCCCTTCAGACACATGCTGTGGAAATGATGCCATGAGAAGCAGATAATAACAGCGCTAAATAATATTACTGGCGTTGTAGAGATGTAAATTCAGTCGCATGCTCTCCTGTACACTCGAAATCAAAAAGGTTATCACAACAAGAAATATAGAAACTAGGGCTGCACAATCAATCAGTTTTATCAAAATTTGAACTAGTGCAATATGCAACTTTCAGAAAAAAAAAAAATCTCTGTCTGGTACAAATTCTCGCAAAAAAGAAAAACACTACAATATTTTTTTTATATTTTCCAACAAAAATTACAATAATGGTACAAAGATTATCATTCAATACAATATCGGGAATCATATTCCAAGATCAGTCAAATTAATCACAATTAGATATGTTTCTAATATATTGTGCAGGATAATAGAAACTGAAATAAAAAAGAAACTGCTGATTTGTATGATCTCTTTTTCTCATCAAATACAGTTTTGTTTTAGGGCTTAATAATCGGTCTTTTAGATTTTGTTTACAATCCAACCCCTCCCACGCTTACCAAAGCAGAACTTGAACCCGACACATTATTATGTATTCAAACTACATCAATTAGCGAAACAAGAGTATTTATAATTCCCAACGGGCGAGCGCAAAATAAATCTATTGGAAAACAACCCTCCCTCGAACCTCGGAGACCGAGCCTGGCGAAGCTACGCTCGGCAGTGGTAAATCTGAAATTCATTTCGAGGTGCTGCAACAACAACAACAACAACACCAAAAACACAAAATCACACAACCACCCCAGACGGCAGCTAAACCATGTTGTTATTTGAAAATGAAATGTTGCTTTGGTTCCCAGCAGGCCGCGCTGAAGATTCCCAAAAACAAATCCAGCATAATTAGTAAATCGAGAAGTACTAACTCCATTTGCCAGACACAAAATGGCTCCGAGGCCATCTGGGGTCCATGTAATTGCAGAGGATTAGGGTGGTCGCTAAAAGTCAACACCACAAATAGACATTACAGACGTCAAGAAGTGAGTACCATAGAGTCAGGATCCTGAATCAGCATGTTACATTTCTGCTAAAGGGTCTGAGTGCTCTGTGGGACCCTAACGGAACACACACACACACACACACACACACACACACACACACACACACACACACACACACA
>NC_048419.1:24711892-24712485 GCF_013103735.1 Etheostoma cragini | reverse complement strand
ACACACACACACACACACACACACACACACACACACACACACACACACACACACACACACACACGTAATCAGAGGAATTTACTTTTTTCATTTAAAAAAGGCGCAAACCAATTATTAGTTAATCAAAATAGTTGCCAATTAAGTTAATAACTACGAATTCATCTTTTTAGCTCTAAAATAAATCCCCCCAAAAATCTAAATCTCCTAACCTCTCCTACCACCGTCTCCTTGAGCACACCACCCTCGATATGAAAAAAGAAAGGCCTGCTGCAGATTGGCCGTGAAGACGGCCGGGCGGAGGAGACAGCTGGGTGTTTAGACGGAGCGTTTCCTGTCACGGCGGAGGAGAGCTGCTCCTTCAGCCCATCAGGGAGGCGGTGTCAGTGCCCGCTAATGTCCTACTGCTTGTCGACTAAGCGGGGGCGGAGGGGCTCCTGCCAAGTGGTAGCTCGACCTAGTCTAAGGGGGGGATCTTGTGGGGTCATTAGCTGAAATAATTGATTATTTAGAGTGAGATCAGAGATGCCCTTGATGGCCAGCGCTGGGTGTGGGGAGGCGATTGCTCAGCTGGCTAGTGGCAGTGTATAAATCAA
>NC_048419.1:24683581-24711792 GCF_013103735.1 Etheostoma cragini | reverse complement strand
TTTTGCCGAGTTATTTCAGACAAGAGGAATAAAACATCTTCAATGGCAAATCAAGTCCGTAACGGAGTCCTCAGCGCCAGTAGAGCCTAAAATCCTGCGGACCATTCACTGCTAATGGTAAGGTCTTTATATCAGTCCATCAATACGTCCGGCTGTCCATCTATCGATCTATCCATCCTGTCCATTCTTTCATTTAACTGATAGATCATTGAATACTGACAAGTTTCCAGAGCCTGAATTGATGTTTTCAAAATGCATCTGGCTTTGGCAGCCCAGTCCAAGACCCCCAAAAAGAATCTATTTTATAATGTAGAGGGGATAAAACAACAAATCCTCAAATGTACGAGGCTGGAACAAGCAAATATTTGGTATTTGGTTGGATGTATCAATTTAAAATTGATTTGCGCTTGTTAATGGTCTAATCAATCTGTTTAGGGTCACAGGGGACTCTGTCCAGCATGAGGACACACCGTGAACATGTCCCCTGTCCCCTGTAGCCCCAACTCTACTCTCTTACTGAACTAAAGCACATTCTTACTAGGGCTGTGGGAACAAATTCCAAAAGTCAAATATAATTGGAAAAAATTAGCAAAAAAAAAAAAATCTATTTCAATGCTGAAATTACAACTAAAATGTGATTTTTATTTATAGATTGGTTGGCTAACGTTTGAACAGCAATTTATCGATATTATATCGATATTAGAGGCTAGATAGTCTTAGATTTTGGATATCGTAATATGGTGATATGACACAAGTGTTGTCTTGTGGTTTTAAAGGCTGCATTACAGTAGAGTGATGTAATTTTGTGAAGAGACACCAGACTGTTCTAGCTGTTCCATTATTTGCCATTACACACATAGTTATATTAAAATAACTGATGATTGATTAAATGATCAAAAATCTCACTTTGTGCACATTTTGTGAAAGCAACAATAGTCAACCGGTATATTTGATATTTGATTTTCTACATATCGCCCAGCTCTAGTGTGAGTAACGTCAGTACGGGGGGGGGCTGGAAATTGGAAAGATAGAATAATAGTTTTAACATGACTTTAAATTTGACATCCCCCGAGCCAGGATGCTTACGTTATTAATTATTATTTATAGTTAAATTGACTGCAATGCGAGTTATAGGAGCTTAGAGGGGTGGGAATCCCCAGAGGCCTGACGACGAGCGTGAATCGTAGTCACTCACAACATATATAAGATCTTGGTAGAAGCATGCTGCCTGCTGATTGGCTCACTGACGCTGATGCAAAAACCTGCACAAAGTTACCCATGAACACAGGGTTGTGCACCTATACGCGCGCATACACACGTACGCACTGCAGCCCACCTCGAGCTATTGTCTCCTGACAGCATTTGTTCTTTTTTTTTTTCCACCATTGTCTAACCTGTCAAGCCCCGCCAATATGTGTTTCCTGTCTCCCCGTGGCTCTGTGCACACAGACGCTACCTTCCAATTATCTGAAGAGAGCAACAGACAGAAAACTGGGTTGATAAATCTGAGCAACTTTTGACAGCGACATGTTTCACAAGGTTGTTCTGTTCCTTTTATTCCCCCCCCCCTTTCCTTCCATTCCTACCTTTCTTCCTCAGGTCTCATTTTCCTGATCCTTTCTCGTGTCACATAACTCAACCCTCGTCTCTCTCTGTGTGTGTGTCTCGCAGACAAAGAGCCACAATGCTTGCAAGGCTACAAAAGGTGAGTGTGACTGTCAAAGACTGGGCTCTAATTACTAGGTAATGCTGCTGCAGCATCCCTACTGTGTGTGTGTCTGTGTGTGTGTGTGTGCATGCATACAATTAAGTGTGTGTGTGTGTGTGTGTGTGTGTGTGTGTCCAGTTTAGCTCTCTGTCTTTCCTTAGCATTGTGCAGGGTGAACTGAACACAGTAATTAAGCTGGAGCCATCTTTGAATGTTATTTGCAAAAAATATACAAGTAGAAATCATCATGCGTTGGTGTAAAGTGACGCAAAATATTATATATATATATATATATATATATATAACAATTATTATTATTTATAATAATAAAATAATAATTTCAATATAAAATACAAAATCTAAATGTGAAAATCTACATAGCTGGTATATATATATATATATATATAAAATAAAATATATATAATGCAGTACTGCATAGTGAATTCTTTTCACAGCTATAGCATAGCCACAGACAGACAGTTGAGACTGCAGCTGTGCAGTGATTATGAATATTGATAGGATGTGTTGTATAATCACTACAGCTCATATGTCTCCTTAGAGGCTAAGCTAATAGCGAGGGCATTTACAGGGTTTCAAATGATACCGCCAGGGCCATGCTATCGTTTTCAAAACAATTGGGACGGGCGCCAAAGCACAGAAGGCGAAGGTGCACTTTCCTCGCTGGCTAATGACCATAAAGTGAATATACATCTCCTCACCGCCTGACCACTAAATCTGCCGAAAAAAAGCTTGTTCTCCACGATGGCGGTAACCCGCAGCGGAGATGATATAATGTGATCGTAAAAATGTGGTCTGGGGAGAGGTGGAAACTCTCAGCCTCCCCCCCCCATCAGTGATAATTTGTTTCACCCAGGAGGTCCCGTAGCACGGGTTTTACCCGCCGCCTCGCCTGCTTGGCTCCCAGCATGCAGTGGGGTGCGATGGGGAGTGCAGCCGTGGCTCATATCTGTCATTGTAATGGTTGCTGTCCTCACTGGGATGGCCTGTGGCCACCGACGAATAGGTAAGGGGTCATTTATTTGCATTGCTTCCATTATCATAGATGCTTAGTCAAGTCTTGCCTATACTAAATACTGGTTTTAGGCTCCATCTGAATGTTCGGCCTGTAGATAAATCTGACAGTAAATCCTGTCCTGTTTAGTAATTCATCTATCCAGGAAAAGCTTTTGCTGAAAATGTGGTTGTTCAGTTCTTCTGACCTGCTCCAGATTTACAGTAAGCGAAGCACACACTCATACTCTTGAATTGAGTGGTGACATATGTTTGCAGTGTGAAACCCATTTACAAACCCCTATTGAACTATTTCAGGAATTCAAACCAACAACTCAATGCTAAAGCAATAAAAAGGCACTATGCATAACAAAACAAACATAAATTAAACTAAACAAAACCACATATCAAGAGATATGGGAGCTATGGGGGAACTGAATAAGCAGGTACTAAATATTTTGTCCTTAAAAACTAGATGTAAATGACATGTTAATGCCATAAAATAGCCATTTGTACAAACCAGCGTTCTGCTTCAGGCGAGCTGAAGACTTGAACCTATGTCCCAATGTAACTGTACAAGAAGCCCTAGTGTGGGGGCGGCTGTGACTCAGTGGTCGAGCGGTCGCAAGTCGGAAGGTTGTTGGTTCGATCCCTGGCCCTGCGGTCCCTTATACAAGTCCCTGATAAAAGTTGTAGCCAGCAAATAAAACACCACTTTAACTGGACAACCATTATTATCAACAAAATGGCAACACTGACAAGAGTGAACAAACCGCATAGCGGTAACGTAATTTAACGCTACGTGACTTATTTGCTTTACCAAAAACTCATTGAGCTAACATCCACATTAACGCTGGTACACTATATAAACTGTCCATACAAAAAAAAGAAACAAGGTCCTTAATTGACAGCTATCCGCCAATTTTAAGAACTGTGTACTCACCGGTGACAGAAGAACAACCGTTAGGATTACTTCGTCCAGTTCTCTAGTTGCCATGGAGAGGATCGCCATGGAGAGGATCGCCATGGAGATTGCCAGGCCAGCAGAGCCACGTTGCTGGTGTTGCTGTTCCACAGTTAGCTAGTTAGCTACGTCTTTAGCAAGAAAAGCTCGCCTGCAGCTGATTTGAAAGGCGATTTCAAAGATATAGCTAGCTACACACCATCTTGAATAAATCCTGTAAAAACGTCCTGATATGACACAAGTGCGTCACGCAATGCCGACGCCATTTGCTTCTTTAAATATGGCGTTTTGCCAGGTGAAGTTCAGCCAGCGGTCAGATCATCGTCACTTAGCTAGCTTCTCCTTCATAATGTTGTAACTTAATTTCTGCATCAAAGTCGATTCTCATTTTTAACGGAACAACGAATCCGTCCACAACAATTAAGCCACACTCGAGACGTTTCACTCTTGGCTAATGTGTAGTTTAGCTAGCTAACCCGTCCGACTTTAGCTAGCACAGACCACTTCTAGCAAGGTCATCCATTAAATAACCGTCTCTCTCTCTCTCTCTCTCTCTCTCTCTGTCTCTCTCTCTCTCTCTCTCTCTCTCTCTCTCCCATGCAACCAATCAAATACTTAACTGAGAGTCAGATGTGTATGAAATTACCACAATTACTCATTTTTTAATATGGATTAATTTAGTGGGATTAATTTTCTTACACATGTTTGATTAAAGAAAAATTATTTCATTTTCAATTTATAATATAATAAAAATAAGGACATTTTAAGGAGGCGCTTAGGTCGTGTCCATTGTCACTGAGCCTGTTTGCTAAGCACTTGGCTATCACATTGGGCAGGGATATCCCAATGTGAGGAGACTGTAGATTTGAGTCAGGCATGCTCCGAATTAAACGGTTTACGGCATAACGTGTCATACTGAAATTTGTGAAATCCATGAAATAATAAACTTTTCTCATTACAAACAATAACAGAAGATGGAAATCATTTCAATGTTTGGTGGCTAACGTTAGCTCAAAACACCATTCAACTGACAGCCTTTGTTGTATTTGATTGCTAGCTTGTAGCTAAGCTAGCAGCCATTTCAAAAACGTTTTAGCTAACTATGGTTTTTTGATAGCTAACTTTAGCTCAAAACACCATTTAACTGACAGCCATGTTGTGTTTGATGCTAACATGAAGCTAGCAGTGAAGGAACTTGGTTGAGTAGGTCCATTTTTACTGTATTGACATTAAAAAAGTCTCTTGTTAGCATCTTGTATGCTAATTGTGGCAAAGTGACGCATGCGCAACTCACGTCCGCACTCGACTCACATCGGGGAGTTACAAGCACAACTAATCAGGTTGGCTAAGTAACAAAGCCCACTGGACATATTTCTCTAAATACTGTAGGCCATTTGAAGCGAAATTACAGGACATGCAAGTTCATCATGTTAGATCTTGCAGAGCTACTTCCTGGTGTGTACAGTTTTGTTGGCTGTGTCTCAAACTGCCTGCTTGCGCGATTTAAACACTTAAATTTAAAGGGTTGATTGCAACAGCTTCAAAGTCAGCTTGAATCAGTCGGCCCATTCTCCTCTGACCTCTATAGTGTCAACAAGGCATTTTGGCCCACAGGACTAGCGTATACTGGATGTTTTTCCCTTTTCACACCATTCTTTGTAAACCCTAGAAATGGTTGTGCGTGAAAATCCCAGTAACTCAGACCGGCCCGTCTGGCACCAACAACCATGCCACGCTCAAAATGTCTTAACCCTTGTGATGTCGTCACTTTGGGGACCCACTTATTGACCCGTGACTTATTTCATTCTGAAATAAAATTTTACTTCATAATCTACCAACAAATGTTGTCTTTATCTCAATTTCAAACAATTGAGATAACATAAATGCTTAGGGAATGCAATCAGTCTCTACTAGAATACAACTAAAAATGGATGTGGGGTTGGTTTAGATGTCATAAGGTTATAATTCATGTAAAAAAATCCACTATATGATCATTCTTCTCTTGGAAAAAGTGGTCATATCCAGAATAATTTTACTGAATTGAGTCAGGAATACATGTTAATCACATTAAATAAGGCAAGGCTGTTGATTTTCAGGTAGAAAAAATGTAACTTGTACCATTTTTCTTCTTCTAAAAACTTGAAATGGGTCAATTTGACCCGAATACCATACAAGGGTTAAATCACCTTTCTTTCTTATTCTGACATTCAGTTTTTGCAGTTCAGGAGATGGTCTGGACCAGGACCACATCCCTAAATGCATTGAAGCAACTGCCATGTGATTGGTTGATTAGATAATTGCATTAATGAGAAATTGAACAGGTGTTTCTAATAATCCTTTAGGTGAGTGTAAATTTGCGCGCTAGCGTGACGCGTTAACACGGGTTGCATTCATGCCGCTCATCCCGCTTGTCATTTACAGTAAGTGCTTTAACATAAGTGTTCTTTTTGGGGACAATAGCCTAGGCTAGTAACGAAAAAACTAAAGTGAGCCAATAATGCACAATAGCAGTGTACTGAGGGAAGCATGCAGAATGAGACACAGCCACAGTCTCGTTGATATAGATGGGTTAGATCGTGTTGAATTGCCATTGAATAAAATCTGATTTATAGTTTTTGATTTCTTGACTACCCCTGCTTTAAAACTGCTGTGAGTGCTAGCTCTGGGCTTACTAAAACCTTGGTTTTTTAGATTTTTAGTTTAGCTTTTTTGGGCCACAACCACATCACAACTTTCAGCTGGAAGCTGCTCACAGAAGACATTTCCTTGAGAAGAAACTAATGTACTGCTGTCTTCCTTGAGCTAAGTAGCTATCTCTAGGTATCCCATCCATATTGGATGATTTTGCATGTTTCCCCCCAATGCAGGAAGTACTGTGTGTGTGTGTGTGTGTGTTTGTAAGGATGAAATCAGGGTGAAGACATATCAGACCTTCATGTAGGAGCCCAGAGCTTGCATCCTGCCACATACCGGCTAACATCTGCGAGATATAAGGAGGAATATCTCTTTTTCTTTTGCCAGTAGAGTTCAGATGTCGGTGAGCTCAGTCGAACACAATAGAGAATTAATTTTTACAAACAGATGAACCGTTTTCTGAAAGTGAGCATGACAGCCCTGTAAAGAGTGTGTAAACGCATTAAGGTTGAAGGCAGCTGCACCCTTCGGCTAAATTTATATGCCCACATGCACAGATCAAGTCATGGCCTTGTTTATGCTTCCCAAGGGGGACAAGAAGTGCCCTATATGACTTCTAAATGCTTTAACGAATGACATTTTGCCGTGGAGGGATTTAAATAATAAACGAAGTCACGAAAAAAAATGAACCTGACAGCGCATTTCATCTTCATCCAGGGACAGTGGGGTGTTAAAGCAATAGCAAAAAGAACTAAGAGGACAGTAGTGATAATTAACGTAGCTGAAAAGTCCTAAGTCTAACCTCCCACCACTGTGATTAAGATTTGGTTACGTTCAGGCACAAAAACTACTTGGTAAGGGTTAGGAAACGACTGTGGTCATTGTTAACCTGTTTAAATCCACCTCTTTTTGCTTGATTTTCGCTTAATTCCATTTCCTAAAGGCAAAAGCTTATAACAGAAGAACTGAAAGAACAAAACACATGTATGACAATTACAATTCTAATACAATGATTTTCCTATGAAGGGACCAATTTTAACTGAATGATTCACTAACATTTTTCTTTTGACACCTGGAAGGCTCCAAACCATTTTCCCATCACAAATATAGACATCAAGCACATCACAGCTGCCCACAAACCCCTCTTAAAACAGATGAGCGCAGCATGCTGCAGACAAGAGCCAGTCAACAGCATTAAATGTCAGCTTGGTTGCTTCTCGCAGGCGGGCTGCATCTTCTGCGCCTGTGGAGGCCTCCCGGATGCTGGTTGTTGAGTGGCGCGACGAGCGACGGGTCCAGAACTTTACAAAATGAAGATGAAGAGGACGTGACCTGTGTGTGTCCTGTCCTCTTCATCTTCAGAATTAGCTCGTCTATATTGACAATGGTTCATTACCGGGGAGTAGAATTAAAAAAGTGAGAAAAAAGAACTTAAGTTTGAACCCTGGGACTATGGTGAACAGCTCCTCAGGTCTCTGCAGGGTAAATCCAGACAGCTAGCTAGACTATCTGTCCAATCTGAGGACTATGGTTACCTGGTCCTCAGATCTCTGCAGGGTAAATCCAGACAGCTAGCTAGACTATCTGTCCAATCTGAGGACTATGGTTACCTGGTCCTCAGGTCTCTGCAGGGTAAATCCAGACCGCTAGCTAGACTATAAGTGCAATCTGAGTTTTCTGTTGCAGGACTGAAACAACTTTTGAAGGTATACTTTTCCCACCAAAACAAGTTTCTTTCCAAAGTTATTTGCAGAGGCGCCCAAGCCGATTGGGATTTGTTTAAAGAAATGCCAATAAGCATGTTTTTCTCCCATCCCAGAATGCTGTGTGGACTAACCAGACCCTCCTTCGCAGCAAGACAAAGAAATGTGCATGCTGTGGCTTTAAATGTACTGTGGATTTTCTAACACTCTCTGGCTTTTGAAGTAACAGCCAATAACGTGGACAGGAAGACAAAGAAACAGGAAAGAGAGATGAATAGAAATCCAATGGAGTTTTAGCCCGGGAGTGAGAGGTGGAAATATGGCAGTCAGACAGAGAATAGAAAAAAGTGAAGACGGGGAAAAGTGAAAGCTGGACAACATAATTGGGGAAAGTAAGGTTATCTGGGAGGAATAGAAAGAGACCTGCAAAAAAATGTGTTTTCACCGCTCCGACCTTCCTCCTTAGCCACCTAACAACAAACACAAATATCACTTGTTAAGAGCTGTATGCACACTTGACCTATATGGCTGTTTTCTGAGTGAGGTAATGAGTGCTGGTCTGATTTTTTGATATACCTTCCTTTTCTTCTACATCTACCCCAGTAGTAGAAAAATATTTCTGAAAATACCTTATGTCACAATTTGAACACATTTTTGTGTTGTAAGGACAAAACTGTGACAGTGATTTAGGGTTAGAAATAAAAAAAGACTAGATTAAATTTCACCCAAAACACAATTGCTGCAGAAGTTGGTGTCTTTTATTAAGCATGTGTCCCTATCAGGACCGCTTTTCATAACCATGTATTACCATGAATGTTTTAAATTGTATTGCTGTCTGCTGTCTTGATTATGATGTTGTACAGTTAACCAGGTATCCTTAGAAACAACAAACAATGAAACAGGCCTAGAAACACAAGATCACACATTCCACTTTGGTGAATCACCGAAACAGGCTGTGGGTTTTCACAAACCTACAGCCTCATGCATCAGCCATGAACCCCTGACAGATTCATTTGTGAATCAGCTCTACCCCGGAGGACAAATGAAAGTCAGAAGCCATATAGCTCCTAACAAGTTTATTATTCCAACATCCACTGAACATTGTGCCGCCATCATTGATGCTCTCGTCCTTTCTTCTATTACAGAACGCAGAGTTTTTGAAGGAACAAAACCATTCAAATACAAGGATGATAAGGCCAGATGGATCCTCTGCATTACAATTCTGCTTGGTGAATCCCTTTCACATGGAGCACTTTTTATGAAGTGAGCCCTCTGATGCTGTTATCTATAGTGGCACTGCCATATGCATACAAGCCTCAGTTCTATTCTGTATGGTTATAGCAGCCAGAGGAACTACTCTGCTACCCTAAGCTGAGACAAAAAACTGTGTTTAGGCAAATGGAACAGCATAGCACACCATTGGGCTTATTTTTCTGTGTTATTAACACCATTTATTTTTCATTCCATGTTATTCCATGTTACTATGTGAATGTAAGTATAAGTCCATGTTACTATGCCTTAGGGAATAGATCTACAGTAGATGTTCCATGCAAATTCAACTTAATATTTCAGTTACTTGATTCTCATCTGTAATGCCTCCCCTATAATGAATGCAAAAGGGAAAGAAGGTAAACCAATGAAAATATGATTACATAACATGTCAAAACTGTGTGTGTGTTTGTGTGTGTGTAACAAATACAAATATGGTTACGTAACATGTATGTTGTGTGTGTGTGTGTGTGCCTGCCTGCCTGCCTGCTGGACTGCCTGTGTCCGTGCATGCGTGCACATCATCAATCAGAATCCAATTAATATACTTATTCCAACAGGCTTTGGCACCATCAGCAAAATTGGTTGTGTTCCAAACGGGTTTTCCTCTGTGTGTCCCATGATTAGATTATTGTTAACTTTAGGCAATTAGCAAGTTAAGGATTTGAAAAGATCAGCTTCGTGGTTAGGAGTAACCAACGCATGTTGGTATTGAATTATATTTATATTTGACAATGTGTACTCTGCTAGGACTCTAAACATATGCAATATATTATCCAAACACATCACATTGCATGAAAGACATACATGAGGGTACAACTCCGATTCTAAAATCTGCAGATACGGATTAACCACACAGTAAAAAGCTTTGGATGTAGGTTAAAATGTTAACAAAGGACGTGTGTTTATCAAATCCTGTCATATATGTATGTACAGTATGATTAGGATTTATGTAAAATCGCAAAATTGGCCCATTAGACTTTATGAGCAGAAAACCACATATGAGTCCATTCCTAGCATGCATACTCTCAGTCTCTTTCATACGAACGTGAAAGCAGCTCAAAGAGGCTGAGAGAGCGTGGTGTTACCCACTCCATAATCCCACTCTGTTTGACAACACTGCATTGAAAGGAAATCGGATATGTTGGTCAGAAGACTATATCCAATGTAAGCATGAAGTCAGCATGATATCACAATTCGTAACAGATTCTCCCTCCCATCACGTAAAATATGAACGCTTGGTCAGGTGTCTTAGGTATTGTTCTAGACGATAAAAGTATCCGTTAGCATTAGATTTAAAAAGGTTTATCTAAACGCACATGTTGGGACAATTGCCGTCATTTTTTACGCTGTTAGGTTGAGGAAAAGGTGGTGAGTGGGCTTACGGTTCCATGACATGCAGGACAAGAATGGGACGATGGGAGGAGAACGGGACAGTTAGATTTATTAAAACAACAACAGGACGGTTGGGTTTAGGAAAAGAACAACAGGATGGTTGGTTTTAGGAAAAGAACAACAGGAGGGTTGGGTTTAGGAAAAGAACAACGGAACGGATGGGTTTAGGAAAACAACAACAGGACAGTTGGGTTTAGGAAAAGAACAACGGGACGGTTAGGTTTAGTAAAAGAACAACAGGAGGGTTGGGTTTAGGAAAAGAACAACGGGAAGGTTGGGTTTAGAAAAAGAACAACGGAACGGATGGGTTTAGGAAAACAACAACAGAACGGTTGGGTTTAGTAAAAGAACAACGGGACTGTTGGGTTTAGAAAAAGAACAACGGAACGGGATACAATCCCCAGTCTCTAGGTGAAAGTCCTGTGTTGTTTGACCAATCCCCCCCCCCCCCCCCCCCCCCCCCCCCCCCCCAACCAGCCTTCCTATGTAGATTTGGGGCTTTCTTGCAACTCGCTGGCGTAGTGCTACGTCATCTTCAACCCCGTGTAGCTGCTGCTCTCCCTGTTGCGTTCTACACACACGCTGAAGGGTACTTTTTGTGTCTGACGCTGACAGCCAATGTTCGAACGTCCGTATTTTACGAGTTCAGAGTGAGAACGGGTTGTCATTTGATATGGTGTAACGTATGATTCAAAGCCTTTTCCAATGGTTGAATTCACCTTCTTGCAAGATAATCAAGTGAGAATGAAAACATATCTCCAAACAAATCCACTGCCAGTGCGTGCAGGTGAAGGTTATCTCAGCCCTGTGCAATGGATGCTCAAATCAGCTGTAACTGTAAGTAGCACTTTAGTGCAATGGTTCCTAATGTATTTGAATGCACACTTGAGAAACATAGTGCTCATGTACAGTATATTTAAACAAAAATAATCTTGCTGCTCTTACATACTCTATGTGGCTAAGTGATTGCCATTTTATGTTTGTTTTTAATTGCTGCTTTAATGCTGGCCCCAATTAAAAAGTAATTCTAATCACAGTGAGACTTTTACCTTGTTAAATGAAGGTTTAATTAATAAGTAATAAGTAAGTAAGTAATTAGTAATTGTAGTAAAGACATTTGTAGATGCAATTTTAGCTGCACGACTTATTTTCCAGACTGGGCCCAATCTTGCATTCTCTCCAAATTCATGAAGTGAAATTTGATTTGCAGTAATGATTTAGAGAAGACAAATGTTCATCGGCACATCACATTCCTGCATTCATTCATATGTAAACATGTTACCATGTAACACTTAAAAATGTCAGTAGCTTGCTGTTTCTGACTTGAATGTGACACAGACCTGAATCATAGTTTCACAGAAGTGTGTTGTTGAATCTAAATGTTAAAATCCTTTGTGAGTTTAATTTCCCCCAAAATGGTTTTCAACTATCTAACTAACTAGAGTTAGTATAAAGTAATAAAGTGCCACAACAGAATGTATTAAATGAAAGTAAAACAAAATCACATACTTTCAAAGGAATCGCAATAATCAGTGGACTTTTTTAGTTGTAGTTAATAGTTTTATTTGAACATGTCCAAAAAAAAACATTAAAATAAAAGATTTATATACATACATTCATGCATACATATATAATTAAAATGACAGATTAATAAGGCCACATAATTTTCAGCACAATCTTCCAAAATTGAAAGTCATTCAAACAAAAGAAATTCCCACGTTTAAAAAAAAGAGTAGGAAGAAGTTCATAAATAAGTCATCAGGTCCGACCCCCTTTCTCTACTTTTATCCTTTAGTAAATACAAAATCTTCTGCTTCACTTATTTACACATCATAGAGACAGATACATACACACCTACACACATTTACACAGTTTTTGTTTCTTTTCTTCCCTTTATTCTTCTTTCTATACCCTCTATCTATATCAGATTAAATAATAACACACCCATACTAGACTTAGTATATAGATATAATAGTATATAGATATATTAGTATATAGATGTATTAGTGTATAAATGCCAAATAACCATACAGTCTTTCTACAATACTTTCACTTTAAATCCTTTTTGTATCCCTTTAATATATTAATTTTAAATAATCTCTTGAAATTGCTCATTGTTATAGATGATTTCATCTCTTCACTGCAGCTGTTCCATAAAGTAACTCCTTTAGTTGTAGTGATGCAGTGATATTTAGCATTTGTTACTTTTTTTTTGTTTGTTACAAGTGACTTTTTATATATATTATATATATTTATATATCCTTCTGTCTGCTCCTTTCTATGCATTTCTGGAAGGCTTTTAATGTCCTGCAGCGCTGCACCACTACAGCACTTTTAATTGTATCGGCATGTTTTGTATGTGTTATGTATTGTTTTATGGCTTTGTTGTAAAGCACTTTGGGTACCTTTCGGCTATTGTAAAGGGCTATACAAATAAACTTGATTGATATACAAATGTTTCTCTTAAATGATGTTTGCTCTCTCTTATTTGAAACTTCCCTTGGATACAGTTTGATAGCTGATGATTATTTATCTTGTACAGTATTTGAGCAGCACGACTGGACATGTACATTTGGAGTGACAACAAACCATTGATCTGCTGTCAGAATTAAAGACAACAGAAGCGTTTCGTAGTCGTAAAAGCAAAACGTTCAGGGCGCTTGGGTGGCTCCCCTGGTTGAGCATGTGCCCCATGTACAGGGGCTCAGTCCTCAACGCGCGGGCCGCAGGTTTGATTCCAACCAAACCACTTTGCTTCATGTCTTTATCCTTCTCTCCCCCCTTTCAATCCTGTCAAAACAAAGGCCTCAAATGCCCCAAAAAGAAGCAAAACATTCTTCAGATATATTGACAACAGGCAGTGTGAGAGCCAGCATTGACATTAGAACACACACACACACACACACACACACACACACACACACACACACACACACACACACACACACACACACACACACACACACACACACACACACCCCTATTTATTCCCAGTGTGTTATGTGTGCGGTGGTCCGACGGTCCTGGCTCTCAGTTTGATTGTGTATTTGCTGACTTCCAGCCAATCAATGTGACATGCCCGGGACATCCTTTACGGCCTGCATTGTCTTCCAGATCGGGGGTGTGGTGGCTGATGGCCATGAATCACCTTATGCCATGCTTGTTAAAAGCTTTTATTCTCTGTAATCATCCCTCCCTGGGACGCTCAAAACTCCCTTAATTAGAATCCGAGACTTTATTTCCCTCCCTCAGTTGCTCCATTCCCACACCGTAAAAATTCAAAGCAAGAGCCTCGAGTCAAAATTAGCTCCTTTCTTTTTTGGCAAGAGAGGACGACCGGAGCACCTGTACAGGTCAGAAGAGGTAGCTTATGGCCGCAGGCAAAAGGGCCATGAGGAGGAGGAAATGAGTGCTGGAGTGTTTTAATAAGGGCTCCTCTGCTTTATTCAGTTCCCTGTGGCAGACAGGTGGAATGGATCATCCATCTGGAGGAGCGCAGGTCCTTTAGAGAAGGTTACATGAGGCTCCCTAAGGATCCTTGTCACTGTAGTCTCGCGTGGCCAGACCTTCCTCCACAGCGCTGCAGAGGAGGGTCTGGCTAGTCCTCACAGCCTTCTGGGATGGGAGAAACACGTGCTCTGGTTAACTGCCGTTTCTTTCAACCAATCACAATTGTCGTAATAACTTAGTGTTGAATTCCCACGCTCTTTTCACATTGTAGCACATCGCTATCGCCAAACAATTTAGTTTGGCATTTATTTGCAAGTTAGTGTATGATGAAGGCATGTTGGGTTAGTGGAATTAATAACAATAATACATTTTATTTAAAGGTGCCGTTCTCGGCAATCAAGGAAGCCGTACAGGGAATACACACATTAAAAACAGCACAAAAAAAAACGCAAAGCAATGGACATTCAAGTGGAATAGGCAGTTTTGAACAGATGTGTTTTGAGTTGTGAATTAGGAAGCTAACGTTAGCCAACGAGCAGCAGCCGCTCCCACTGTAGGAGACTCTTTTAGCGAGAGAACAGCTGACTGCCGGGAGAAGCGCTGTCTGGTTCACACACGTGGTGCTTTTTTCTAAATAATTATAAAATATTACTTCACAATCTATTAACAAATGTCTTTATCTCAATTTTAAACCATTGAGATTACATATATGTTTAGGGAATGCAATCAGTCTCTACTATAACACAATTAAACATGGAATTAGGGTTTGTTTTTTGTCATAAGGTTGTAATTCATGTTAAAAATCAACTATGGAAACAACATGAGTGTCATATCGAGAACAAGTTTCTGAATTGAGTCAGGAATACATGTTTATCACAGAAAATAAGGAAAGGCCGTTGATTTTCAGGTGGAACAAAACTTGTACCATTTTTCTTCTTGTAAAAATGTAAAATGGGTCAATTGGACACGACTAACATACGAGGGTTAAATGCCTGGTTGCTGACTTTTTTTAGGGCTTTAGGTCAACCAAACTGTAAGTGAGAAGACTATATGAGACATGCAGAAACACAGTCCAAAGATATTTGACTTTTACCAAAGCACAAAGCATAAAAACTAAAAATGTCTGGTCCTCAATGCACTTCTCATTTTCCAGTGTGGCCTTTAGAGACACTGAGTTGCACACTCCTGTATTAGAGGGTAGGAATACATGTAAAGTAAACTGTCAAAATGTTTGTTGGAAATACGTTGTGTCTGCCTGCTGAAGCACCACTGCAATCAGCACTTTGGATAAATCATGCTTTTCTCTGTTTATCAGAAGTCACAAGGAAACAATGTGTTAAGTGCCTCAGTTAAATGCTAATTTGGCTCTAATGTGTAAAATTCAAGGGTAAATTGCCTGTGGTACTAATATGTGAAAAATTCATTAAGAGGGAGTTTGTAACAGTAGGAAGGAAGCTAAGGAAGCTTTATCGTCAGAACACGATTACACACACACACACACACACACACACAAACACACACACACACACACACACACACACACACACACACACACACACCAAAGATTTGTACCTATAAAAAAGAAAAGAAATTGGAGGATTGTGTGCAGTGTTGTGCTGCACAGCTGAAGCCTCGCTGACTCACAGCAACACTCAACCCCTTCTCGTTTGAGTGCGAGGACAAAGTGGATGTTCACCCGGACCCCCAACATGTCTGACGGCATGTGACAGGAAGCTGCCACACTGCTGCAAACACATTACAGTTCACTGGACAAGAGCCTGAAGTCCTGAATCAGCGCTGCCTGACCTGCGGTGTGATAGCCGTGACAGGAGCAGCTTCTCCATCATCCTGTTTCTAAAGAGGCTTGATCCAACCTCTGGTACTTACTTCCATCTATTATCCGCTTATTCATATTTAGGAGAATAATAATGATACATTTAAAAACAAAATGGGACTTTCTTGGCAGGAGGTGCTAGCCATGGTGCAGATTGGATGTTTCTGTAGTTTGAGGAAAAGTCTGAAGAGGTTTTTTTAACTTTCTCACCTGTTTTTTTTTTCTACTTTTATGCAAAGAAAATGTATCTATAACAGTACAGTTAGATAGATAGATAGATAGATAGATAGATAGATAGATAGATAGATAGATAGATAGATAGATAGATAGATAGATAGATACACACAGATAGATACACACAGATAGATAGATAGATACACACAGATAGATAGATAGATAGATAGACAGATAGATACAGATAGGATAGGTTTCTTAGTCTATTTCCTTTTTTTTAACAGGGATGTGAAAGTACCAAAAAGTCGGAACAAATCTAAGTCTACATTTTTCCTTTTTCATATCAGATTTTTTTCTCACAGGCGATCATAATTATCTTCAGCACTTCCTCCTTTCATATCTTCTTATTTAATTTCCCTTACCTTTAGGCTATGTCTCATTTGCTAAATAAGCAGTGAGGGCTAATTTGAATAGTTTGGGGACATTTCCACGTACACAGGGTCCTTTGTTCGCTGCTCCGGGCAGCTTACCTTTGGTTTACCACCATGCCTTCACCTACTTCTTCTGCTTTATAGCTATTACATACATTATAAATGTACTTATTTTGTGGCATGTTTGCAAATATAAATCTCCCCCCCCCCCATTTTAACCTCAGTTATGCTAGAAATAAAGAGGTTTGGTCTCCTATAAATTATGCTGGAATAAACAGAACCACCATTAGGGAACGTATGTGTCCCCCCCTTCCCCTGATGTATAGTTTAAAGGTAATAGAAAACAGTGGGAGGACATGCTGAAATGGAGGTCTTGTTGCATTATGAGACAAACACCTGAATGTGTGAATGTGCACAGCAGGGATTAAACACACACACTAACACGCACACACACACACACACACACACACACACAAAGCTTTACCTTCTTGAGGTATTTTTGTGCTGCCTACCTTGGCAGTGAATGCTTCTCTGCAGCAGATCACACACCCATGCATGCTTTTTCAAGACATTGGCATTTGTCTAACAAGCTCCTAGTGGTCGCAAAAACACAACCTCATATGTCAATTCCTTAATGTTTAACCCTTGTGTTGTCTTCCTGTCAAAATTGAAAATCAACACTTACT
The DNA here is from genome assembly GCF_013103735.1 of Etheostoma cragini. Lineage (NCBI taxonomy): Eukaryota > Metazoa > Chordata > Actinopteri > Perciformes > Percidae > Etheostoma > Etheostoma cragini. The sequence goes on along the minus strand of NC_048419.1, from coordinate 24,694,533 downwards.
TTTTTTGTCCCATTTTTCAACACTTTTTTCCAATGTTTGTCACTTTTTTTGAAGTTTTCAACCCCACGTAACTCTAACTTATTAACTTTAGTTTCACAGTTATATTGGCAATTTATGGTCAACAAACCTAATTTATAGTAAATTATACCTAATGTTCGAGGCAGAAAAGCAGAAATTAGAAATTGTTGAGACTAAAATTAAAGGAATGGATGTTGATGATAATCACAGACTGGAATATGTCAACTTTTACTCAATACTATTTCAAAAACACTTCACTTTGTTTTCCAATGCTATATAATCGAATAAGACGCCCCTCAAATTAATGAAAGTAGAGATTTGTACTTGGCAAAGAGCGTTGGGTGGAATCAATCATGATATTTTGGGGAATTAAAAAGAACATTGATATAGGACAACATGAGGACAACATGAGGACAACATGAGGACAACATGAGGACAACATGAGGCTTAAGCTTAGAAAAAGATTGTGGATGGGTTAAAATCAGACGTTGCCTCACCTCCGATGACGCTAAACAGTCTCGCATTGCTAGACCTTCCTGCACAGCGCTGTGGAGGAAGGTCTGGGTAGTCCACACAGCCTTCTGGGATGTTAGAAATTGGCATTTCTCTAAACCAATCAGAACAGTTTTGGGCGGCGCTAAGCAACAGACAGAGCCATGGTGCCACTGCAAGATACTCTCTGGAAGGAACTTGTTTTGGGGGAACGTCTGTAAAAAAAAAGGCCTTTAACCTTTAGTTTGAAACAGGACTCGAAGCCCGGTCTTCTAGGTGAAAGTCTTGGGTTTGTTTGACTTTGGTGCTCTTATATTCCGGTGCTCTTACATCCTCCTCCAGAGTGCTGCGGAGGAGGGTCTGGCTAAAATGCTCTGGTTTAATGGCATTTCTTTAAACCAATCAGAATCGTCTTGGACGGTGCTAAGAGACGGACGGAGCCACGGTGCCGCTTCAAAATAGCCTCGGGAAGGAAGTTGTTTTGGTGGAACATGTGAACAGAAGTAGTTTGGACAGATAGTCTAGCTAGCTGTCTGGATTTACCCTGCAGAGACCTGAGGACCAGGTAACCATAGTCCTCAGATTAGACAGATAGTCTAGCTAGCTGTCTGGATTTACCCTGCAGAGACCTGAGGACCAGGTAACCATAGTCCTCAGATTGGACAGATAGTCTAGCTAGCTGTCTGGATTTACCCTGCAGAGATCTGAGGACCAGGTAACCATAACAGTTGAGAACCTCAACAAAAAGTTAGTCCAAGTCAACAGATATCCGGCATAAATGAGTGAAATGCGGTGGAATTTCAGTCAGCAACAGAGCATTCCCGGAAGTGGAACGTCAAGGAAATAGACTACCTCACTACCTACTTCGCCCTGTCATATTTAATACACCCACTAATACAGCTCGTATTTTGCTGCTTGAACGAAGAAAATAAATATCCAATCCAATCCAATCCACTTTATTTATATAGCACAATTTTAACAAACACAAGGTTTCCAAAGTGCTGCACAAAATGATCATACAGAATAAATAGATAACACAATAAAAGCACAAATATAATAAGGTATAATAAAATAAAAACAATAAAATGCACTAGCGGCATGTTGTTAAGGTATACACATAAAATCATCACTCTACCTGGTGTTAAAAGCCAAAGAAAAGAAAATATCTCCATTTGTCAGGGTTTGGGGGAGTCACTTTTGACTTAGCACTTGTATAATGTATAATAGCTTTGAGAAGTGAATGCCCTCTTCCCATGGAGGCAGTGGAGTGACCAACAAACACACCTTCAGCCAACTCTCGATATCACTCCTCATCAGAATGGCGGCAGGTGGGCAGATAAACCCAGCGAGTGATGCAGAGAACGAATAGATTGAGAGAAAAGAGAGAAAAAAGGTTCAAAGTAGGGGAGGAAAAGGAGTGAATGAATGGTTTTTGGAAACAAATCAGAGAGACTCATTACACCGGACCAGCTGGGACCAGAAGACTGTTGACACCAGGGAGAGATCTGATGCGGTCAGTTGCACAGAGCCACCATACTTAACTAAAGAAAAGGGTTTCTATTTTTACTTTGTGTGGTTTATTTAAAAAAAATTAAAATAGCAATAAACTTATTTGCATATTTGAGTAAGAGATGTGGCATATATTCTTGAATAACCTGTTTTATGACACCAACATGTCTGACATGTTAAAGCCATATTTTAGTAATTTTCAGGCTACTCTATAAAGGAAGTTTTCTGTTGCACGACTGAAACAACTTTTAAAAGCACACGTTTCACCAAAACAGGTTCCTTCCCATCCGGTGCACAACGTCACCCGAGACGATTGTGATTGGTTTAAAGAAATGACAATAAACCAGAGCATTAGAGTTGACCGGTATCCAATTTATGGATATTACTGTGACTAATTATGATGACGCGAGGCTCAGACGGCGTCACCAAACTGTTGGCGTGTACCGACACCGTTCAGGAAGTGAAGACTGATACTGACACACCTCTCCATCCCATTAGGGAGGAACCCCGAATGCTGCCAAACTGCAGAAGTCCTGTTCTTTTTCCAGACCAGACCAGACCAGATCCCTCTCTCTCTCTCTGTATGTCCACAGAACTTAGTGTTGTAACACAGTCATTTCCCAGTTTGGGATTAATAAATTATATGTACTGTATGTATCTACGTATATATGTATGTATGTACCAGTATGAATCTGTCTTTCTATCTATCTATCTATCTATCTATCTATCTATCTATCTATCTATCTATCTATCTATCTATCTATCTGTCTATCTATCTCTCTATCTATCATGCTATTTGCTGTGACAAAAACTCCCTGCAAAATTGAAATATGACTGCCGAGGATTTGTGGATGTTTTCACTTATTACCCATTTTTCATCTACTTGCTCACCTTTTCCTCCTCCTCCTCCCCCTTTCTCCTCCTCCATTTCTGTATCTTTTAATTTACGCTAACCGTCCTTTGCAAAATTGAGAGTCAAGAAAAGGAAAAATCAGGCAGTCATTAGTCAAAGCAGCCATCCATTTAACAGGTAAATATGACCATCGCTCATGCAGTCAATATCGAATCTCATACCTCCGGCCTCAGCATTTCAGGCTCTGGATCCCTGCGGCTAACTCTGCCGTCGGGTAAACAAGAAAGCACACACAGACACACGGGAGCAAACAGTGCACTTACACGCAGCACCTATTTAAAGAAACACATACACACACACATGCACACACTCTCTCACACACACACACACACACACACACACACACAAAATTGCAAAAATCCATTCACACTCCACTAGTGTTCCAGTCAGAAAACATGGCTTATTGTGAGACTGTAATGCTTATTGGAGGAAATAAACAATAAACAAGAGCCTCAATTCCTACTGACATTATACTCGCCGACACAGGCTTCTGCCAGGGACATCTGCATTAAAATGATACGCCAGTGTTATTGTGCACTTACAGCCATGCACCAGGGGCACTTGTGCTGAGCCGGTTATAGTGTGGGACTCAGTGGCCGGCGTCAGGAGATGGAAATCAAATAATGGATACAATTTTACATCCTGACTCATTTAATTTTCTCAGCGGCTCAGGGAGAAGTCTTGTCTGGAAGCCGGCAGGGATTTCCTCTTTCACATTAACACCGCTGAACATGAAAAGCGCTAGAGCGCATAACATGCATAAATACACACAGACACGCAAACGCTAATGCACATTCACATTCACACGCAAATGTGTGTATGTAATGTGCCATTATCGCATTGATCCAAGAGCAAACAAAACACGTATGGGAAGGGCTCATAGAAACTATAATAGATATTCTAACACAGTATGAATATTAATCATGTCTCCCAATGACATAGAAAAAGAAAGTTTGGCAGCACCTGATAGCACATAGTTAGGGGTAATTGAAAGCATGACTTTTCAGAGTTTCATTTTGTTTCTGGCGATTTTGAACGAAGTGTATTTTACGATGCTAAAATTACTGTTTATTTACATGGAGTTGGTGGGTATAGCAAATGCACTTTTTCGGATATTTTCATATTCAAAAAAAGGATCTTGCTCTATAACAGAAAGGCCAACTTCCTTAGAAATCCTTTCCATAATGTTGTCAGACACTTAGAATATTAATCTGAGCCTATTAGCAGCTAAATTAGCACTTTTGTGAAAGTAAATACAAACTGCACAATTGCCGCATTAACTTCAATCGCAATACTCAATACTATTGACCGCAATACTCATAGAATCGCATTAGATGAAAATTGCAAATCCAATTGGTCCCCATGTATTGCATTGGGATCAGAGGCGGACTTACCATTAGGCAAAGGTCGGCAGTGCCTCGGGCCCCGAGCTACCAAGGGCCCCGTAAAACGCCTCATAAACTTAGGGTTACGATTTGTTGTCTCATTTTTCACCAATTAATTATATCTCTAAACATTGATACGCTAAAGTGCTATCCGATTGTTTAGTTCATGATGAGAAACTCCCCCCATGCCCATGACATTGGACTTTTCCATTATCCTACTGCCATCTACGTGTGTGTGTAAACAAACAGCTCAGCATGCTGTAAGCCCGAGGCTACAGACGGTTGGAAAATGAAGCGAAGCTACCGAAGTGTTTCTGAAAAAAGGAAGAAGAAGCGGGTAGAAAGCAGAAAGTTTTTAGCAAAACTTCCAAAGGTATCAACCTTTTTCACGACGGCTACTGACAACACTAACATCAACGTTACTAAAGAGCAGCAAGAAGCCGGTGCTCGTGCTAGCAATGCTAACACTGATAAGGAGGAGCTACCAACAGGCAGTGTCAGCCCAGGTTGCTCTAGTGAGGCTGGGGCTACATACAAGACAACCTTACAGAATCCTTCGAATGGAGATGGTTACGGTACTGCTGCTTTCACTGTCCATGATGATAACTATGGCAATGACGTAGATGGTGAAACATAAGACTCAGCAACTAGACCCCGTGAGTAGCACTCACCCTAATCAATGTGTTATGATTGAAGATGATCCAGCACTCTGGCCAAAACAGCTGTCGGACAGAGAGCTCGTCTTTCTCAGATAAATAAGGACAGAAAAGAGAGAGAACAAGGGTTGTGGAGGGCCCCATGTCTGTGTTTGCCTTAGGCCCCAAAATGACTAAATCCGCCCCTGATTGGGACAAAAGCATATCGTCCCAGGTCAAATAAATCTAGTCTGCCTCATAAAACAACCACTCGGCCCTCTATTTCACATATTGACATATTTACTGATGAAATACACATGATGAGAACTCTTAGTTACTCAAATGATTTGTGTTTTTTTCTTGTTTGAATGTCACAGATGCAAAGCTGAAAGTGCAGATGGGGAACATGACGCGTACCATGAGAGCATCGGGCTTTCTCCAAGCCAAGAATAATTGGATTCTCCCTCTTTCTCTTCACTTTTCACCATCAGTCTCCTTCATTATTCCTCATTGTCTTGCCTTCTCTGTTTCACTCTGACTCTGTGATCCTCTGCAATCTGCTCGCCTTTTCTTTCATTTTCTGCAGTTTTGTCTGTCGTGTCCTCTTTTGTAGCTCTAATGCTCTCATTTCAACGTCGCTTTCAAGTTTCCGTCGCTTTCATTTTCTACCTTTTGAACCTCTCTTTCACTCTCTCCCCCGTTGTTCTCTCACTAACTCTACCCTTCCGTTTACTCTGTCTCTTCCTGAAGCAACAACCATTCGTCACGGTGGCACTCGGTCTGACAACACGGTGATTCCAAGAGGGGGTATTTTATGAGAATACAGCATAGAAAATCTACTTGGAAATGTGGAAAATATTGAATAGGCAAGAACAACTCAACGTAATGCTGCTAAATAAAACATAACATTCATTATTAATTGGACTTTTTCAAAAGAATTGCATTTCCGAATACTTTACACATTTTCTATTGGCTCAGACTGTTACTTAAAAAAAACTATTCCAGTGCTAGCTCCACGGTATCCGAATTGATGGTTGTCATAGAAACATTAATTGGTCATGCGACAAGGGCTGGGGAAATTGGCAGAACGGGCAGCCAACGACAGTTCTCTCATCCAATGGAAATCACAATTGTGAGATTGACAGCACTCCAGCCCGATGGATTGGGGGGAGGTGCAGGGCCAGGGGTTTGGGTGGAGGAGGGGGGGCAATCTTATTTCTGGGGGGGGGGGGGGGGGGGGGGGGGGGGGGGGGGGGGGGGGGCGGTGACACCCTGTGCCCACCCTAGCCCCGCTCCTGTTTGCTCTTCTTCCGTAAAGCCATTAATGCAGAATGTCAGAGTGTGAAATCTTGCGGGGGAAATTAAAAAATAAAACCATTCAAAACCTTTGTATTTTCCTCAGTGTTCAGCAATTGTGTTCAATTGTGTTCAATTGTGTTGAATTGTGTTGAATTGTGTGAGGTTGCCAATACAATCCCCCGGTGAATGATGAGTTTAACCAGCCAGTCAGCAAAGTGGTCATATTTCAATGCCTGGTTTCAAGCCTCATAAATCATATGTACATGATACAATCTATCAGCAGGGCCCCGTTGCCTTAAACCAAAGTGACTTGTGTCTTGATTTACAACAATCAATACCTCATCAGAATTATTCACCCGCTTTGACAAACAAATCGATGCATGTTCTTTAGCCCCACACCAACGTCGGAGGTGAACCGTAATTCAATGCCAAAAAGGGGGAAGGACAGCTCCCTGGACTCATATTTAGGTCCCTGCTCTCCGTGACGGGGTAACAGATGTAACAGCATAGCAACAGTTTGGGTAACGGATTATCCCGGGGATCACGTTGACTTCACGGCAGAATTCAAAATCAATTCAATTCTGTTTATAGCATCAAATCATAACAAGAGCTATCTCGAGACCCTTTACTGATAGATTAGGTGTAGACCACAATCTATAATTTACATAGAACCAACAAAAACTCCTTTTAGGGATAAACCTCAGAATGATTTATTTACTTTGCTTTGGAATAAGTTCTGGGATTCTTATTCTCCGGAGCCCTAATGTTTCTGTCAACCAGCAGTTTTCATTTGATGAAGGCAAGACCTAAATCATGGTTTAATTTAATTTAATTTGTTAATTCAGGACAATCCACATTGATAATCAAGTACAGCAGCACAAGTAAATGCGCCAGATTGTGACCCGAGGTCTAATTTCCATCTGCAGTCCTTTAGGCAGGGTGGAGTTACAGTAAAAAAGACACAGGACAGGAACATTTAGTATAAAACATAAAGAAACAAAAAGAAAGGAAAGAAAGCTAAAGTTAAAATGGAAAGTTAACGGTGGTCACACCAGGTTTGGCTGGCTCTAAGCCACAGCTTCACTGTGGGACTTTCCCTTACAGCTGGGGGAAGTGAGTTCCATAATGCACTGGCTTTAATAGATAGTGCATTATGGCCGAGGGAGGTTCTTCTAAAAGGAACCTCACAGTCCTGACTGTGTCTCAACCTGGTCTCACGCCATTATTTTCATTTATTGATTTGTGTACAGGTCACGAATTTGTTTATATTGTGAACGTGTGCAGGTCACGATTTTCAAACTTTGGGACTCAACGACGGGAAAAGGAACCGTCAGACGCAGGACACGCCGACAACAACGGGACGGTTGTGTTCACGAAGAGAAACGTGGAAGGGAACTTCAACACGCGGGACCGGGCCCCGCTCTTCGGGTCAGCTCTTCGGGTAATAAATAGATGAAGAAAGTTCAGATAGCGGAACCGTTATAGTAAAAAAAGGAAGTAAAAAATCGGACCATGTCTTCTTTTAGCCTGAAAATCACCAACTCAACACATTCTGAGAGACGTCAACTTTGCAAACAACTGTTTTTCAAAAGCTGCAGATCTCACTTCACAGGACACTAAATCACACGTGGTTAACCCGAGGAAGTAATGCGGAGCGATCAGCCATCCCACAATCCCCTTGGCCTCCACCTCTCAATGTGTATTTTGTGATGGGGCTCGTTATTAAATCTACTTCCTCCGGTGATGAGAAGGCCCGTCGGCTCCCTTGAGCACTCGCCTGTCCGTCCCTGGCCTGTGCACAACTGTCTGTCTGTTCACGCCAAGTTCTCTGACCTTCAGCTGGACCTTCCTGTTGGCTTTTGTTCTTCCCTGCAAGACAGATCAATTCCCTCAAAGGACTCAAACTCTCAAGTGAAAACAGTTCCAGGCTACTAATGCAGGCTGTCAGTATCGCTCAATGGCAGCTGGAGATAAAGCTATTCATGGAGCAGACAGGAGATGGGAGAGTCTCGCTTTTTTTCATTCCGCGCCTGTCCCTCTCTCAGGTCCTGAGACCACCATTTTATTTCGAAAACACATTCAAAGACATGTACACATAAATGCCCCAAGGTAGATACAATCAAGCCCCATCTGTCAGCAGCCAACATAAAATCAATGCCATTTTTTGCTTGCAAAACAGTCGTTTTCTGTCTTTCTCACATTAAATGGTAACGTCAAACTGGATTCCATTGCTTGCTTTCTCTAGCTTCTAGCATCCAGATGTTAGTGTAGCCTGTAGGACGAAGGACACGTCCCCTTTCATGCATGTCTTTGTCCTGCATTAGTGGTGTAAATAGCGGCAGCCACTCAACCCGTTCCTCCTCCTATCCTGCTTCCATGCCCATTGCAGACGTTTTGTTTATGGAAAAATTGCACCTTTTTTCTGCTGCAGGATTTTAAACCTCGCGTTGTCTCCTGTGGAACTACTTTTAGTCTTTCTGGATCAAAATGTTAAGTTAAAACCTCCTTAAGACACTTTTGTCACTTTTCCCAAAGTTCTTTGTTGATATTTTTTGACATTTTTGTAGTTGTTTTGACCAAGTTTTTGAAGCTTTTCTTAGACTATTTCTGCGTTTTTTTTTTAACATTTTTGTTGTTTTTTCCCCTAAATTTGTCACTTTTTCCCCCTAAAATGCTATAAATGAAAGAAAACACCCAAATTCAATGAAAATAGTGAACTGATCATTTATTAAACTTGAGAGGACCGTTGTATGGAACCATCCACATTATTTTTTTTTGCGATTTGGTTGAAGGAAAGCCAAATATCTGATTTAGAAACATTTTGAAAATGGAAACAGACTCTCTCCTGTGTTAAAATTTTCTGACAGGAATGCTGAGTCATGCTCTTAGACTTTGGGATGCATATAAGCCAGTTTGTTTCTGCTGAGTCATGTTAACAAAGGGGTGCTCTTAGACTTTGGGATGCATATAAGCCAGTTGTTTCTGCTGAGTCATGTTAACAAAGGGGTGCTCTTAGACTCCGGATACATGTAAGCCAGTTTGTTTCTGCTGAGTCATGTTAACAAAGGGGTGCTCTTAGACTCCGGATACACGTAAGCAAGTTGTTTCTGCTGAGTCATGTTAACAAAGGGGTGCTCTTAGACTCCGGATACACGTAAGCCAGTTGTTTCTGCTGAGTCATGTTAACAAAGGGGTGCTCTTTTCACCTAGTGACAAAAGGCAAGGCATGATGCAGGGGGATTTTTTTCTAATTACTGTGGTGAACTTCTGACAACATTAAAATGTCACAGAAAATGATTTTGACAATAAAAATAAATATAGAATTAGAAGTAATACTTTTCAAAGTTACATTTGGATTTATTGTGAGCCCTCTCGCTGACAGTTCCCATTTGATATAACAAACTACAACCTGAGTCAATACGTCAGGGGGACCACAGGGACCACTGCACGGGATTGCATCAGACTAAACACATTACCACGTCGGTTCCTTTTACTGGGGGTGCAAGTTTTACATGAATTTTGCAGGAAGCAGGTAATTATGGTTATCTCAGTTTACATTTTGACGCTACCCAGCATCAAACGTACATTTTACGTTGATGTTCAGTGTTGTGATCAATGCTTTCTCATGATCAGGTGCGTATGATGTAGTAGGAAAATGCATGCACACTAAAACGCAAGATGTTCTACAAAACCAGAAGACGCCGGCTGGTCACGTGACACCAGCTACAATGGCCAAATTTGACCAAAATGTTTCTCATACATCCCTTGTGTTGTCTTCCAGTCTAACATTGAAAATCAACACTTTTGTTGATGCGTTGCTTTTTCGCGATTTAAAAAAAAAAAAATCGTACGTTTTTGTTCCTTTTTTCAACATTTTTGTTACGTTTTTTTTCAATGTTTGTCACACATTTTCAACACTACATAACACTAACTTACTAACTTTAGTTTTAGAGATATTTGGGGGATTTCTGGTCAATACATAAGGAAATTATACCTAATGTGTGAGTTCAAAAAGCAGAAATTAGGAAAACAAAACAAAAAAAACAACGTAGAATGCTTACGAGTCCCAGTGCTTAACTTGTCGTAGCTAGATGGGCTCATGAGACCAGGCTGGAATGTACTGCAGTACTCGAGTAATAACCATGCATGTATATGGGTTGTGTACAACTTCAAGCACATCCACAGACCTGCTTTGTTGTTCCGTTTCCTGTCCTTTACAATTTCCCTTCCTAGTGTACGTGGCTTCATGCTGCTGGATATTTAAAAACATCAAATGCATGCGAGGCCCTGACAATTAGTGCAGACTGTTGCTGGGTAATTAGTGGAAAGAAAGTATGGCTACCAATTTCCCCTGCCGCCCCTAGACACCTCCCCGCTCACAAACGTTCCTACAAACACGCATGCTTGCATGCATACACATTCATACTGTACACACTCCAACTTAGAGCAAAAACAGTTGCACACAATATTTACTGAGCAGCACACGGCTGGCAAATAAGAAGAAATATTTACAGTGGATTCAGAAAAGCTGTTATTGTCTGGGTGGAGATGCAATGTTGCTTGTGTGACAGGACAGTGGACGCTGAAACAAGGAAGCTAGACAGATAAAAACATATACTATAAATAAATATACACACATACACACACACACACACATATATATATATATATATATATATATATATATATATATACATGTAT
>NC_048419.1:24680734-24683481 GCF_013103735.1 Etheostoma cragini | reverse complement strand
CCAAAAAATAATCTGTTCCACAGCCCCCCCGAAAAAAAACTGTTCCACAGCCCCCCCGAAAAATGCCGTGATGCGCCCACGGTAGAATCCCGTGAATTTCCCACGGCCCCTTAAAAGTCGGTGATTGGCCCAATTATTTCAACTTTAACCTTGTTGCCACTGACCTTTTCGAAAGCGCAACCAATGAGATTATAGCATGTTGTTACCTAGCAACGGGAAATAGCTCCCTTGCCCCCCTTGGGGACACTTTACCTACCTGGTGGCGTGCAGACAGCAAATCGCTTGGCTCTGTCGCGTTAAGCTGCTGACGTTTAGGGGGGGGGGGTTCACAGCTGAAAGTCCGAACCAAGGTGCACACCAAGGTGACACATGCCAACCTACCAAACGCGGGTGAAGATTTATTTTGGCGGGCAACATGTTTGCTGGTGATGAACAAAGCAGATCGTTCGTTGTCTGGCAACACTGCTTATAGTTCTAATCCTACATTTCCCATGAACACTCTGTTTTGACGTGTCGTACAACCGTCGTGTAGATTAGGAGCTGCAGTCAAAGACGAACTGAACGCCGCCACACAAACCAGATTAGCTGAAATTTACATCAAGTTAAGTAAGAAACTATAAAACCACGTGGCTAGTGAACCATCCGATTGACTGGTCACTTTAAATATCTACTAGCCACGTTGGCTGGTGATGACAAAAGTTCATTTAAAGCCCCGATTGGACACATTTGATCCAGTAAGAGCTACAGGTGACCAAACCGCGTCCTGTCGTCATCGCGGCCGTTGATTGGTCTGTAGACGGGCGTCCCCGTCCTCTCGTATCCTCTCTCTGAAACCAAGTTTCCATTCACTTGTCAATCAAATTATCTGAAGTTTGGTTAAAAAAAACTCACAGGAACAAAGCCGGTGAAAGTGTGTTTCGCGTTACACGCTGTCTGGCGATCAACTTGGTATATCGAATTGATGTCGAATTGATAAAACAAAACCTATAAGAACAAATGCTAAATATCACTGCATCTCAACTAAAGGAGTTACTATATGGAACAGCTGCAGTGAAGAGATGAAATCATCTATAACAATGAGCAATTTCAAGAGATTATTTAAAATTAATATATTAAAGGGATACGAAAAGGACTAAAAGTGATGGTATTGTAGTAGACTGTATGGTTTCTTGGCATTTATATGCTGGTATGTCTATACATTAATATACTTACATACCGATACGTCTATATACTGGTATGTTTATATGCTGGTGTGTCCATATGCTAGTGTATCTACATACTAGCATGTCTATATACTAAGTCTAGTATGGCTGTGTTATGTAATCTGCTATAGATGGTATAGAAAGTAGAAGAAAGGATGTATTAGGGTTTATAAGTGTTTGTGTATGTATGCATCTGTATCTATGATGTGTAAATAATAATATGTAAATAACTGAAGAATAAGATTTACTAAAGGATAAAAGTAGAGAAAGGGGGTCGGACTTGATAAGTTGTTTATCAACTTCTTCCTACTCCTTTGTATGTATGCAGGAATGCATGTATATAAATCTTTTATTTTAATGTTGTTGTTTTGTTCTTTTAGTTTTTTATGTTCAAATAAACACATTCTAACTAACTTCTAATGTGATCCATTCATTTTCAACAAAAACAAACTTCAACATAGTTCCACAAACTGTTGCGAACAAAGTGTTTCTAGACAAAATGGCTGCCGTCTCTATCCCATGATCACTATGGGACAAGTTGTAATGGAGCTCATGTTCCAGCCGATAGCGACATATCGAGCAATAACAAGAAAACAATGACGCTATCAACCCATATCTATGACGATGCAGATGCAACTAGTCTTTTATTGTCCCCCGGCACTGCTGCGAGACTCTATTTTTGAGACATGTCTCTCTGTCTGAGCTACAGTGCTTCTCTATACTTTCTGAAAATAATTTCTTTGTACATTTTTTTGAAAAGGAATATGTTTGGGCATTGCTTTAGGTTCTCATTTAGTTTGTTCCACACTTTAACTCCGCAAATTGATAAACATAATCTTTTCCTTGATGTTCTACATCTATTAGTCTTAAAATTTCCTCTTCCCCTTAAATCGTACCCTCCCTCCCTTTCACAGAACATCTTTTGTATATTTCTTGCTTTGAACATGAATACTGCAATTTGATATTTAATTAAATCATGGTATTTTAGCAATTTAGACATTAGAAATAATGAATTTGTATGATCCCGAAATCCGGCGTTGTGAATGATTCTTATTGCTCTTTTTTGCATAATGACTAGTGGCTGTAGTGAGTGAAGATAAGTGTTTCCCCAAACCTCTACACAGTATTTCAAATAAGGTAACAGTAGTGAGCAGTATAGGATGTGAAGTGATTTGGGATCCAGAATGTGCTTAGCTCTTGCTAGGACTGAAATACTTCTGGACAGTTTGGTTTTGATGTGTTTTATGTGAGGCTCTCAGCAAATCTTGTCATCTATGATCCCTCCAAGGAATTTATTTTCATGTACTCTTTCTATGTTAACCCCCTCTATCTGTATCTGTGCTTGACGCTTTGACTTACAGTTTCCAAATACCATGAATTCAGTTTTACTAAAATTTATTGATAACCTGTTTATGTCAAACCATTGTTTTATTTTCTTGAATTCAAAAAGTGATTAACTCCAAGAGCTGCTGTAAGCTGTCCCCTGATCCAAATATGTTTGTATCATCTGCAAATAATACAAAATTCAATACTTGAGATACTTTA
>NC_048419.1:24677082-24680634 GCF_013103735.1 Etheostoma cragini | reverse complement strand
TTTCTAAATCCATATTGGCTGTCAGTGAGTAGTTTATTTTTATCAATAAATTTCTCTAATCTGTTGTTGAATAATTTTTCTAAAATTTTTGAAAATTGTGACAGTAGAGAGACAGGCCTGTAGATGGACAATACAAGAACACAGCGCTCGCTGAATTCAAGGTGAAGAGAGCCAGATTCGATGAGAAGGCTACTCTGCCTGTTCTCGGCTTTGTGTCCAAAACCGATCCTCACAGCATCGTACCAGTAAAACATATACCTATGTTTTGAACTTTATTTTTCCAATTAAGAAGGGTTCGGTGAATGCGCATAGGAAACTGGTGGGGGTCAGTACCTCCAACAAGGTAAAGAACCACTGCTCTAGTAGAGTCGAGTAGCTGACAAAATGCTCCACATGTGATCTGTTGCTGATTGTAACCCTCGTGTTGTCTTCCACTAGACAACATTTAGTTTTCTGGGTCAAAATGTTAAGTTAAAACCTGCTTAACCCTCATGTTGCCCTCATGTTGTCCCCATGTTGTCCTCATGTTGTCCTCATGTTGTCCTATATCAGTGTTCTTTTTAATTCCCCAAAATAACATGATTGATTCCACCCAACGCTCTTTGCCATGTACAAATCTCTACTTTCATTAATTTTGGGGCGTCTTATTCAATTTTATAGCATTTGAAAAACAAATGTAAGTGTTTTTGAGATAGTATTGAGTAAAAGTTGACATATTCCAGTCTGTGATTATCATCAACATCCATTCCTTTAATTTTTGTCTCAATAATTCCTAATTTCTGCTTTTCTAACTCAAACATTAGGTATAATTTCCTATAAATGAGGTTTATTGACCATACATTTAAAAAACAACTGTTAACTAAAGTTAGTAAGTTAGTGTTACATAGTGTTGAAAACATACAAAAAAGTTAAAAACATAGATAAAAAGCGTCAACAAGAAGACAACACGAGGGTTAAGACACTTTTGTCACTTTTTACAAAGTTTGTTGTTGATATTTTTGGACATTTTTGTTGTTATTTTGACCACGTTTTTTAAGCTTTCTCCAACATTTGTTGTCACTGTTTGACATTTTCTTAGGTTTCCTTAGTTCTTTCTCACTTTTTACAATGTCTTTATCGATTATTTCTTTGTGTTTTTGCTGTATATTTTAATAATTTTAGAGATGTATGACTTGGACGGAGATATAAACCCCCTCCCTTCTAGCCTCTGTAATTCTGTGTCTGTGAGGCCTAGAATCCCCCTGACACTTTTAAAGAAACTTGAGAGTGTTATCTTCCCAATGATATTGTCTCAGAGGGCCAACGTACATGGGAGCTGTACCAATACTTTGGGTATGCTGTTTAGACCAATAAGCATGGAATTTCAAGCATTTTATAAGAAGTCAAAAGTTACTCCATCTAGCCTCCATAATGCAATTTCCCCTCTGTGGGACAAATAATGGTTTTCTTATCTCATCCTATCCACTGACTTTCATTTGATTCATTTCTTCAACAAATGTGAAAGGCGGCGATCCAGAAACCACAGTCCAGTAGATGTCGAAATGCCACTGACCATTCAGTTTGAATTTCCCTTCACAGAGATAATCCAGCAACACCATCTGCAAGTGGAGATTTCACTGACAAATATTTGTTCAGACACAGGTAGAGACACTCTGGCATTGTCAGTAATTTGTACTGCTTGATTCAGAGGAAAGTCACTCAGTCAGCACAGACTCACGCCGACTGGACTGTTCAGTCAACCGTTAAATGCAATAACCACACATCTGGGTCAGGGAATAACCCACGCGTCAGTAAAGCAGACTTCCGAACAGGATGCAAAGCAGACCACAAACAGCAGGATGATCCGTATATATCCAATGGGTGATGTATCTGTTCATGTGGATGATGGGCATGGTGATCGGGGTCACTCATGGACAGCAGATCTAGCATCAAGAGTCACATTTTGTCCTAAAATTATTATCCATGAGTGCACCAAACTAATAACAGACTTTTTTCTGTATGTGCCGTTTGAAAACATGAAAAGCTGCCTGCCTACAAACTTGAGAGTGAGTCGTCTGGATTTCAGAGACAGAAAATGAATCATAAAGGGCATAGAGTGGACCTCTCCTCTCCGGAAATGGATACAAAAGGACTTAAAAATAACTGCAGCTTATGAAGAAGTCATTGCAGATGGATGCTGGGTGCTTGGCGGTTCCAGCAATCCACTTAACACTAAAACACCTCGGGCTTCTCAGCTGCAGTGCCGTTCATTTTCTAACCGGCTGCTGAGTGGAAACACACGGCGATGGATGTTGCCACGGACACTGGATGATGCGTGGCAAACAGGACAGAGCAGACTCATCTCACAAAGCTCGGGGGGCAGCGCCAGCAGCTCAAAAGTGAACACAGATTCTTAAAAAATAATAATAATAATAAAAGAGATTCTAGCAGACCACGAGAGAAATACAGCGAGGCAAAATCTGCCACATCACTGAGACTGAGCTGTTCCTCCCCAAAGTACACAGAATCAGTGTTGCTTAGGAGGAGCAGAGCGGAGTGATAATGACACAAAGAGGCAAACCCAGCAATGTCAAAAGTAAAAAGCAGCCTTACCTCTCAGTCAGACGCCAAAAACGCAGTCTTGGACAAGTCAGAAAACCATGGAGCTGGTTGAGCAGCTGGTGCTCCTCGATATATATACAGTGAGGCAGGAATCTTTGGCTTGTCAAGAGAGGAACTCTCAGGATCAACCAATTTCTTCCGAGCCTTTTCGGTGATGTATGGATAATCTCAATTCGGCTTTAGAGGCTGGAGTCCAGCAGAACCAGCAGCGGACAGATTATTTCCATGTGCAACACGGGCACTGACATGCCTCTTCTTCCCATTTATAGGGGGACTCGGGGGCGCCTCAGACTGCGATCTGGCTGGAGCAGAGAAGTGGACAGCAGCAGTGAGAGTATTGGTAGTTGTTGTTGTAGTATTCCTGATCGTGGAAGGAGCTGAGCATCCTTTAGAGGAGAGATACCAAACGAAGGAAGATGAGGAAGATCCACCGGAACCTGCAGAGCGCACAGCCAGCGCAGAGCACTCTGTCTGACGCTTAGATCCCCCCAAAACGGGCTGGTTCCAGGCAGGAGGCAGGTAGATCAACACTGCACAGAGGGAAGAGGGATTGGTGCATCAACATTGTTCTGAGTCCAGTTTTTTTTTTTAAAAGAGGAAAAAGAAAAATCAGCACAGAAGCTCCAACAGAATCACCACCAGCATCATGTCCTCACCGGGGCTCCTCAAGTCTGCACCAGACCAAGTGTAACTGAGAGAGAGAAGGGGGGGGGAGACATGCATGCATGCATGCATATGTGTGTGTTTGTGTGTGTGTGTGTGTGTGTGTATGTGTGTAAATGTGTGTGTAAATGTGTGTGCGCAATTGAGTAAGATAGGCAGAGAGCGGAGAGCAGCGAACAGGCAGAAGGCTGCAAGCGCAAGTGGAGCCGGAGCGCGATGTGAGAGGAGAGGAGGATGCTTGGAGAGGAGGGAGGTTGGGTGGGGGGGGATGCCGAGGAGAGAGAGAGA
>NC_048419.1:24674060-24676982 GCF_013103735.1 Etheostoma cragini | reverse complement strand
TCCCCCCCCCACCCCCCCTCCCCTTACATGTCTACAACTGTCCTGTCAAAATAAAGACCAAAAATAACCTTAAATAGATAAACTAGACTCCCCCTGTTAAAGTCTTTTTCTTCTATTCAAAAAAAATACTTATTATCCTTACATTTGTTTTAATATTTGTCTTTTCATTCTGAATCATATTTTACATTGTTGTACTGACTTGTGCTCTCTGTTAATACACTTGGTAATTTCACTTTATAGACTTTCCCTTTTCATTATCTTGTGTTTTGATCATGTAATGTGAACTACTCTAGTGGCTGCTTGCTGTCAGAATCAGTTACTTACACGTGTGCAATACTAAATAACGGCTGACTTCAGTTTCACGATGTTTCAGCTAGTTTAAAGACCAGATGATGGATAGGCTGATATGGATTTAGTCCTCAAAACTTTCTGTCGGTACACGATCCGTTCTGCACATGTGCAATATGTTCACGCACGCGCAGATGATAATCAGGACGTACGAGGATTTACGGCACTGCCCGATCTGTTCCAGAGTAGCGGTCTGCACCGGAAAGCTAATGACGTTAGCTTAGCTAACAGCTAATTCAGCTAACCGCTAGCTGGCAGCTTGATTCAGCGTAAAATAACGATACTCAAACTGAACAGCGGGAAAAGCAGCTACAGCTAAACTAAGACTTTACAGTAATAGTAAAGACACGTTTTTAGTGATTGTATTTTATTGAGCACAAGTAAAGTCGAACTGACGTAACAGCTGTTATATATTTGAACGGTTATTTTTAGTTTTAAGGGTCTTTTACATGCTGTGTCAGCTAGCGGTTAGCCGAATTAGCTGTTAGCTAAACTAACGTTGTTCCGGTGGAGGCAAACAGACTTTCTTTAACTGTCTATGGGAACAGATCATAAATCAGCGTTCATCATGACATCATCTGTGCCTGCGCAGGACGGATCGTGTACCGACACTTTCTTTAAAGAAAAATAATTTCTTCCTACAAATTACTAATATTTTGGTATTGTAATTTCTTATTCCTTATTCTCAAACAAACATGCCAGCATATCTGTGTCTTCTTGTCATCATATAATCACCATAAATATAAAAAGTGTATGTGTGTGTGTGTGCACAACTTCACACACACAGATACACAAATGCTTAAGGAGCAAATATTTCCATGACTTGCACACTCCTTAATTTGCTGATAGGGCTGTAGCACAGAATTAATCAATACTTGTTATGAAAATAATATCAGTCTGCTGTTTTAAAGTGATAAAAAGGGAAGGAAAGGAGTTTGGAAAGTGCTCCGGGTTCCAATGTGGAAATGAATGGGAATATGGAAAATGGAAATGAATGGGAATGTGGAAATTAATGGGAATGTGGAAATGAATGGGAATATGGAAATGAATGGGAATATGGAAAATGGAAATTAATGGGAATGTGGAAATGAATGGGAATGTGGGAAATAGAAATGAATGGGAATGTGGAAATGGACTTAGCAACAAAGTGAAGACAGCCGTGAGTCTTTTTTATTGTAAAAAATTAAAATAGAAGTTACACTTTTTAACCGCCGTAATTGGCAAAATTATTGAAAAAAGGTCTGCTGTCTCTGTGGAGTCTTTAAAAATATCAGATGAAGACAAAACAAGCCTTTGGATGACCTCTGCACTTTAATTTTCACGTGTGGGAATCTAATTGTGCTTTGTTTTAAAGTCTATTTATGTTTTATATAGCACTTCGTGAGCTCTTATCTGTGAAAAGCAATACATAAATACATTCGCTCACGTTTACTATTATTTATTTATATATTTATTTGATTAGCACATTGCTTGGTCCAACTGACGCATACATATGTGCCATATTATGCATAAGTCTGAGCTTTTGTGTGTGTAATGTTGATGTAAAATCTTACTGATTTAGTCCCAACTGTGTAAATCTACTATTTTAATACGAGACCAAAGAAATGAATGCATGATGTGCACTCAAAGACAAGACAATAGATTTATTTTATACATATTTATTTCATATACTATGTAAAAGTGCTTTGAGTAGTCGTAGAGTAGACTACAAAAACGCATGAAGATCCCATTTAAATTTACAATAACTGTGGAACATTTGCTAATGTCTCCGTCAAGATGTACTTGGCAAGTGAAAGTGAGCTGTGGCTGCTGATGGTGAACCAGATGGATAAATAGAGTTTGGTTGCAAATAGAAACTGTGCAGCTTCAGTATAGAAACACTCATCCCCCATTATGCACGCATGTAATGTGTTTTGCTGGCACGGAAACACGTCGCCTCAGTGCTCTCTTGGAAGTGGCACACATGCGGACGCTATAAGGCGAACATATAGGTTTTGTGTGTGCGTCGGGGAAAGGTCAAACTGCATTAAAGGAAATTACATGAGTTCCAAGTCATTTCCATTTAAAAAGATGTGACTATTCTCAGACGGTGGCTCGCACTGTGAAACAATCTCTTCATTAGCGAATTGTGCATCAGAGCAACATGCCTTTAGAAATGATCGAAAAAATTGTTTGTCACACAAAAAAAAATGCATGTCGTTCCCAGTCCAAGCAGCAAGGATCTGGGAAAAACCACAATAGGAACCGAGCCATTCACTCGCTGAGGGCTGAACATGCAACCTGAACTCACGCCAGTTTGTGACATGGTCACGTTATTTTGATCCGTTGATTCGTTAACAGGGACGCGATTTTATTGTCTATTTTTTGTGGTGGTCACCACAAAATACAAAAATGAACAACGGTTGCTGGGACAATAATCCGCGGTCTCTGGGGGACGCAACAACGGGGAAATGAAACGCCACACGTGGTAGACGCCGACAACAACGGGGAAATGAGACGCCACACGTGTTAGACGCCGACAACAACGGGGAAATGAGACGCCACACGTGTTAGACGCCGACAACAACGGGGAAA
>NC_048419.1:24669526-24673960 GCF_013103735.1 Etheostoma cragini | reverse complement strand
CCCCCCCCCCCCCCCGCCAACCAACCTCCTTACACAGATTTTCGGCTTGTTACCACTACTTGCTACTGAAATCGGGCTGTTCCCACGAATGGTGCTTCCCATTGAAATAGTTAGTTAGTTTAAAATTCGTGCTCGCCACCACGAACAAGAGGAGGAAAGCGTGTCCAGCAGCTTGTTGTCTTTCTCACCTAGCTGTCCTGTCCACTAAAGGTTTAATTTACCAAAAATAACACAAAAAAGTCCAATACTCTGCCGAATCCTGGATCCGGTGCATCCCTTACAGTGCTATATTTTTGTACTATGGCCAACTAACTTTACTTAAAAATGTCTTTCACATAAAGCCACTTCACAGTCTTTCAGTAGCCTACTTTTTGCACTTGGTCTGTTGTTTGTTTGCTTTTTTATTGATTTGTTGTTTTTTAATGTAGAAAAATGCTGCTGTAACAAGGGAATTCCCTCATTGTGGGATGAACAAAGCATTATCTAATCTAATGTAATCCCTGTTTACCAAATTGGTCAACTTGTCTCTGTGTGACATTAGCACATTTCTGTAATCCACACAATATTTTAGTAAAAGCAGAATGTTTTGAAGAATAGAATTTGCTCTCACAGTTCACTAAAAATCTTCGGGTTGCTATCTTGTCCGGTGAGATTAAATTGCATCAGCGGTTACAGCAACTCTTTAACACGAGTGAATAATAAAGACAAAAGAGAAAGTGAACGTGCTTGTTCAACAAGTGAAGAGGCAGCACATCTACTCCTGTGGTACCGATGCATTATTCATGAACACCTTGCTGTATCATGTCGGTATTTCTGTAATTGTGCAAGCAGCAGCGACCGCGTGCAGCAACGCACTGCAGCAGGATTCCTTCAACTCCCTTCTTATTCAAATTCAATTACTCTCCTTAGAAAGCAGAAAGAGTGTGTGTGTGTGTGTGTGGGGGGGGGGGTTCAGAGGGGGTTGATGATTGCGATGAAGTTCTCAACGGCATCGTCTTCATCATCATCAGCTCCATTGCTGTTTCTGATTAGCTGCTAATGGGTTCACACGTCATTATGTTCCATCATCGTGGGAGTCTCTCGCTGCTTCGGCTGGGCAGGGGGAAAATCTTCAGACATGCGCTGCGAGGGACAAGACAAAGAGCTCTGTGGAGGCCATGAATACACACACACACACACACACACACACACACACACACACACACACTGGACTTACAGAGCGAGGAAAAACCACGAACCTTTGGGGAAAACAACCCGGAACTAAAAGAGCACTCAGAGAACGCAGTCCTCGGCCCAGGAACGCCTTCACAGTGTTAATGCAGAGGGGATGTTAGGGAGCTCATTTTATTTGAATTGCTCCGTGATTCAGATCCGCTCCAAACAAAAGGTCATTGGTTCTTCCTTTGTCCATGCTCCACCCTTCAACCGATCGGCGATGAAATCGGGCCAGTGTTTTTTGTTTTTTTTCAAACCCTGCCGACGGACAAACAAACCGAAAACGTGACCTCCTTGGCGGAGGAAACAAACTGCAGCATCGTCCGCCACCCGACCACTTCCATCAGACTTCTTTGTGGTGCATTGCCACACACTGCGGTTGGGTTGGCCTACATTCAGCAGCTAATTGCCAATTAGTAAATGTGTTCAAACAAATATTATACATAACAAAGACATTTTTCTGGCTTTTTCTTTTTATGCCTTTGTCCCTTTTTAAATTTTTGGTCAATGAACCTCATTTAAATAACATTATACTTAATTTATGAGTTTAAAAAAAGCAGAAATTAAGAATTGTCTTGACCAATAGTTTACATTAGAGGATGCTGAGTGAAACTTTATGCCAAAGTTAAGCCTGGACACTGGTTTAAAACCAATTACGTTCGTTGTTTTCAAATGCTATATGAAATGAATTAAAAGACCCAAAATTCATGTAATCATTGTTTTTGCCTGCCATGAACGGTGCTTAGGTTCCAGACAACATGCTTGCATGTCATTTCTTGGACAATTTTTCTGATTTGAAAAAAAATCTAAACTTTAAAAACGGGTTGAATTTGACCCGTTAATGTGAAATTAATCAGCAAAATTTCAAATCTGATTATTAAAAGATCCACTGGCTAAAAACACGTCTTCCATCTGCACCCTGGCTAAGAAGATGGTTCTAAAGTAACGTGTACATTTGTACTTGCACTGCACTTACATGAAGGCACTTACATGTGGCTCTTTGTAGTTTGGCTCATTTGAAGCTAAAGTACTTCTTCCATGCGATGCTTGCTACTCTGAGTTTCTACCTTCATGGTTGAAAGTCTCTTTGGATAAAAGCACCAGCTGAATGAATTGTAACGTACAAAAAGTCTGATTAATTCTCAGCTTTCTGTTGGATTCTGTCAAATGTCAATGTGTGTTTTTAAGATAAGATAGACTTTATAGATCACACACTGGGGAAATTCCCTTTTTTTTTAGCCTTTTAGGGTTAACATATTTTTTCTTTTAGGTTGTTATTTTCAATTATTGTAACTATAATTTCTCTTCTTCATACAAAACCAACAACAACATCCAATAAAGAGTTAAATTCTCCATGTGCATAGTGCAGTTGGCTGCAGCTGAAGGTGCAGAGTTGGGCGGAGCCGTGCATGAGCACCGATCTGTGAGGCGGGGGTGCTCCGCAGGATGGATATGCATGAAATCATCCTGAGCCATGTGGAGAACTGACTCCACTGTGGATAATGTAAGAAATCAAAATGGAAATGCCAGTCCAGTCCACATTTAGTTTAATTTTATTCTGGCGAGTGCCTAACAGGAAGCATTTTCTTAACCCTTGTGTTGTTTTTCCAACAAAATTGAAAATCAACTCTTTTGTTGACGCTTTTTATCAATGTTTTTTAACTTTTTCTTACATTCTTGTCTCTTTATTCAACATTTTTGACACTTTTTTTCAATATTTGTTACTTTCTTTTGACGTTTTCAACACTAACACAAACTTATTAGGTTGTTTCACAGTTATTTTTGGACTTTATGGTCAAAAAACCTCATTTATAGGAAATTATACCTAATGTTTGAGTTAGAAAAGCAGAAATTAGGAATTATTGAGACTAAAATTAAAGGAATGGATGTTGATGATAATCACAGACTGGAATATGTCAACTTTTACTCAATACTATTTCAAAAACACTTCAATTTGTTTTTCAAATGCTATAAAATTCAATAAGACGCCCCAAAATTAATGAAAGTAGAGATTTGAACTTGGCAAAGAGCGTTGTGTGGAATCAATCATGTTATTTTGGGGAATTAAAAAGATCACTGGTGTAGGAAAACGGGTCAATTTGACCCAAGGACAACATGAGGGTCAAAACTGCGACGCAGTACTCCAATTTACACTCTGCAACAAAGCATGAGGCTAAACATCTAAACATACAGCTCTCACAGATACTACTCCACTCCAGTGTGTTTTCGGTCTGAACATGTTAAGCCGAGTAAAGCGGGTGGAGGACCCACTTGGTCTCAAAACAGAAGTCTCTGGTAGGCTCTCACTTGTCTCTGTGTCAAAGGAGTGTCTTCATTTGACTGAGAGTGGTAGCCGTGTATCTTATTTATTTACATTTGTTTTGTGTATCAAGGTTTCCAGCATCGGCATACTTCAGATCTCAATTTTCAAGATTTGTGAGCCTGAAAGAGGGGAGAGAAGATAATCAGAACGAGGGAGGCAGGGAGACAGAGTGGGAGCGATAGAGGGTGACATGGAAGAGGGAATAAGAGAGACATGCAAGAGAGTGTTGTAATTATATGAGGAAGGGTCTGTAATGGAGTGTACTTGCTGATAATTTGGAAAAAATGAGAGATGGAGGGTGGGTAGGATATCATAGAGAGACTAGAGAAGACAAAAATAGGGAAAGTAATTAGATAAAAAGAGTCCGCTCAGTGATTTAAAACTCTCAGCAAGTTTATTACAAAACTATTAAGTTTTGTCTGTGCTGAAACACTTAAACCCAGGCTTCCAAAACACATCCTTTTTTCTTTTAATTTCAGTATGTACAGCTGCTGGCTTTACAAAGTACGCAGTAGTTGTTGCGTATAGTGTACTCTCGCATTGCCAGACCCTTCCTCTACAGCGCTGCACCGAAGAATTACACATGTTTTAATCTTCTGCATGTGTGTGTGTGCTGTTGTGCTTCCCTGTGTGTGTGTAACAAGCACAGTTTGTGCGTGCTGTGAACAAACCCAGGCGCATTTCATCAATGTGCTGTTAAAACTCAGTGAAATGCTGCGGTATTGACTTCAGACCAGGTTTTAGGTGGTCAATGGCGCGACCACTTTCGGCTGCCGCAAGACAGCATCAAGCCCAGAATGCCCCTGAACACACCTCCTCTGTAAGACCAGCACGCCCAGAATGCACCTGAACACACCTCCCTGTAAGACCAGCAAGCCCAGAATGCACCTGAACAC
>NC_048419.1:24657383-24669426 GCF_013103735.1 Etheostoma cragini | reverse complement strand
GACCAGCACGCCCAGAATGCACCTGAACACACCTCCCTGTGAGACCAGCACGCCCATGGGTGCAAAGATGGGTGCATTTGCTATTTAAATGACATGGGTAGTGGATGGGAAACTAACTTAAAGTAGCAAAGACACTTGCGTCGGGCTTTGCGCCGCGCTGCGCCGGGTGCGAGATGGGACCCTGTGGTTTGGAGCGCCTCCCTCGGCAGCATCTGAAATGTGCAGAATTTGAGTATTTTTTGGATCATTTTCTCTGGCATGGCAGTGAATATATTTGTGGCTCCTTTTATCACATTGCACTCGATTTCTGTTTTATTGGCTTCTAAACAATTTAGCAGTGATTGAGTTTTATGGTTTGTTTTGTGTCTCAGTGATGTATAACTTTGTGTATTTATGGTCTATACATTTTCTTTTTCTTCACTCCTGTAAAAAAAATCTGCCAGCTAAATAAAGACAAACTGCTTTTCAACATGCATGCTATTAGGATCATTTTTAATAAGGCGGAGAAAGTGAGACAGAGAGGAAGAAGGAGACCACGACCGCACTGCAATGCCTTTCATTTTCGCGTCAAACAAACAAACCACATAAAAACGGAATGAAATCAATAGAAATTTGAAGTGAAGTTTTCTCTTTTTGTCTCTATGGCCCGCAAGCTGGGGCATAAATTACTCATGTGTGTGTGTGTGTGTCAGGTTTTATATGTGCATTTGTGCTCTCTGCCCATGCAGGCATGGGCACAGTACTTCAGTTGTGTTGTGTGTTCCAGTGCATGCCTCTGGATGTGTGTGTCTTTTTAGGCATGCCTGTGTGTTTGTTTGTGCGCCAGAGGTGGCGGTGGGAGGTCAGAGGTCAGGTGCAACCGGCTTTTCCAACTTCAGGGATCTACCTCAAACAACAACAAAAACAACCCCCCTCCGTCTGTCTGTCTGTCCAACACAAGCCTCCAGCCCAGTACCGGGCTCTCTCTCACACACACACACACACACACAGAGACACACACACACACACACGTACATACACATCTCCTCAAGCTACAGCTGTGCGCCACATCCCACCTCACTACTATCAAAGCAGCACCGGGACACCCCGACCACCTTGGCCCGAGACCAGAGGGCTTTCAGAGAATAACACAGTGTCTGGCCAGCAACTGTGAAGAGATCACACTGATTTCTATTGTTATACTGTCTGGCATATGTTGGGAATTGGTAAGGGTACAGATTCAATTATTAGCAGCTTATAAAAGATGTTATCAATACCAATACAGTTACGAATATGTGTATAAATTACTTTACCAAATTGAAAACAATCAATGTGAACTCAGGGGCCAATAACTGAGCTGTGAAAACTGTCTCAACGTTGGTGTTGTCTTTAACCCTCATTTTGTCCTCATGTTGTCCTCGGGTCAAATTGACCTGTTGTCCTATATCAGTGTTCTTTTTAATTCCCCAAAATAACATGATTGATTCCACCCAACGCTCTTTACCAAGTACAAATCTCTACTTTCATTCATTTTGGGGCGTCTTATTCAATTTTATAGCATTGTAAAACAAATTGAAAGGGTTTTTGAAATAGTATTGAGTAAAAGTTGACATATTCCAGTCTGTGATTATCATCAACATCCATTCCTTTAATTTCAGTCTCAATAATTCCTAATGAATTCCATTCTGCTTTTCTAACTCAAACAAGTTAGTGTTACGTAGTGTTGAACAATGAAAAAAGCATCAAAAGTGTTGAAAAAGGGACCAAGTCGTGAGAAAAAGTTCAATTTTGACGGGAAGACCACACAAGGGTTAAAGTACAGATCTTGATTAATTTGATTAATGTTTCTTGTATCTTTACAAGGAACAAAAGAAGGGGGAACGATCGAGCGTTGACCTGCATAACCAGCTGTTATTGCATTTATTAGATGAGGAGTAGCGGAGCACATCAGAGCACCCATCGGTTCACGTGATTTAACTTCACAACAAAACTTCTGATAATATCAAACAAGTTGGATTTGGTCGGAACAAAAGAAAAAAGACTCGGGATCTCGTTCCGATTTTGGAAAATAGTCAGCAAGAGTGGAATTGCTTAAAAAGTCGTTTAGTGCAAAGACAGCATTAGGTGCTGCGCCTGAGCCTTAAAGTTGTACGGAAAAAGCCTGATATCATCACACTGAACTCCCTTTGTGTTTGTGGTCCACCCCAAGGAAACTCAAAAGTGGTAAGCATGCATTCAGAAGAACAAGCCACACAACATGGCTGTGTCATGCTTCATCACCCCGTGGCTGAGTGAGCAGAGCCTCCGGAGCTTTCCTCTCAGATCTTTCTCGTGTGTTGTACAACTGTAGTCAAATGACAGCATTTCCAATTTTGTTTTATAAAGTTATTTCTGCTCTAGTTGGTACACTATCTGTGCAAAGGGACGGGGGGGGGGGGAGCACTGGACAGCTTTTAGAAATGGCCTAAAGCAGCTATGTTCCCCTGGAGATGTGTTATGGCATCATACATGATGACTCTACTCAGTGTGGCCTCCAGGGATTCAATTTGGATTTGTTGTGTGTCTGTGCATTGGGGGGGGGGGGGACTCTGTGGTTTCAGGGTTTGGCATTGGCAGACAATCTTATTGATATAACTTGACAAAGTGTAAATAAAATGTAACAAGGTGAGAAAGCCCCTTTGCTCTGAACACCAGAACACTTCTTCAAAGTCCTTCTAGATCCTGTCAGCGTAGACATGGTGTTTGTGCCATTTTATGGGGGGTGGCAACCAGCGTTAAAGTGCATCACCCCCACCTCGACTGAAGTTCAGTAGGCAGCATTTAAGGAAACCAATTGACAGAAAAAATAGAAACCCTGTGAATTTTCTGATGCTCACAAATCTAATTTTAAGACTGTTCTCTTTAGCTAATTAGTTACGATTGTTTGAATTATTAAGACAGAGAAAAGTGTAAAAATGTGTCCAAGTTAAGCGTCCCCTGATGACATAGAAGAGCGTAGGCTGAGCCCTGGACAGCCCTAGCCCAATTTGACCCCTGGTGGTGTCAGAGTTGTAAAGGCTTGGAACCAACCAGGGTAGAGACGAGAAGGCAGCCAGACAGTTTTGAAGGATTATTAAAAATCAATAAAAGCGGCTGCAGGACACCTTTTGTTTTTAAGCCGCTTTTGTTCCATCTTCAAGCGGTTGAAGGTGGAATGAAAGTGGCTTAAAAACCAAAAGTGTCCTGCAGCAAGCTGGTGAAAACCTGGCACTAGGAACACAAGTACATAGAGTAAGACCAAGAGGTAGACAAGAGACAAGAGACACAGAAATTACAGGGACCAAATACAAGGTAAAGAGGGACAGGTGGAACACAGGGCGGGGCAGACAATCACAAAGACCAAAAAACACACAAGGCTGGAAGTCAAACAAGACATAACACAGAAGAAACAGAGACTACGAAATAAAACAGGACACTGGAGCATGAAAAACTACAAAAGAATGGTACTGGGAAACAGGAAAGAGTGAACAAATGTAAGGAAAACAAGCAAATAAAGGAAGGAAGAAGAAAATGAAACAAGAAAAACTACTACTGATATTTTATGCGCCATCCCAGTGTTTTTTGTTACTGTTTTGCACATGTGGACCTGGTTGAGATTTTTGGTTATAACCCACGTTAAATAGGTTAACCATTTAAACAGAAAACAGTATATCACAGTTAATGAAGGCGTGTGGTGTGAAAACAGCTTCTGCTGTGTTCAATAAGAAATGAATGTTTGAACATTTCTATGAAGGATTTGTGTTTCAGGAAAACGGCACCACTCCTTCTTGTGGCTCTGCATAACAGCATGGCAGTGTTATAAAGCCCTGAAAAGTCTTACAGAGGACGGCAGATGGGTGAATGGTGTGTGGAGAGCGTGCCTTCCTACTAACGGTCGGTGTGTATGCGTCTTTTATGATTGTCATTGTTTAGGCCCATCTTTGACGGTTCAGAGATGACAGTGAATGAGGAGATGGAGAAATTAGATGAGATGAAATGAGATGGCGTTTTTCCACTGCGTGGTATCTACTCAACTCTCCTCGACTTTCTGCCTTTTTTGGTTTTCCATTTTGAAATAAACAGTCCCTGGTAACAGGTACTGAGGTAGTTTGCAGTAATACCTCAGTTGAGGTTCCAAGCGTGCTGAGGCGATACCAAAAGGTGACGTTAAAACCTGCAGTCTACCGATTGGTCCCAGAGAATCGTCACTAATCACTGCGTCATCACTGCTGGTGACAGACTGGGTGGGTGGGGGGTCCTGAACAAAACCCCCATGTTTATCGGGAAATAGTTCAGCCTGCGTTTGTTTTGCTGCCTCCAGGTTCAACTAATTTGCCTTCGGGCTTCGGTAACACACCGAGAATCAAAAACAACACAACTTTGTCGTTATGTGTGTGTCGCGTTGGGTCACAGCAGTTTCCTGCTTTAACAACCAGCCACGGCAGTACTAATCTGCAATGGAAAAAGGAGGACGGGGCACCGAGGTCGAGCAGGTACCATTAAAGGAAAACTGCCAAAAGGTCCCCGGGCAGAAATGAATTGGAGAGGTTGCAGTTATAACTGACGACAACAGCAGATGGATGGGTGACAATGCGTCGACAACAGGGTCTGAAATAGGGGTCATGTATGTTTCTTGTGTGAGCGTGCATGCATGCATGCGTGCGTGTGTATGAGAGAGAGAGAGAGAGAGACAGTTATGACTCCTCCCCCCTGACTACTGAAGTGTCAATGTGCGTTTGTGTGTGTCTGCGCACTGCACAAAAATGTAATTGACAAACCATGTTTGTCAGGGATCTATCTTGCACACATATCATACACAGGAGAACAAGAAGGAGAACGCTCCCTTGACCAATCTCATCCCCTCTCACACTGCTGTGTGTGGGAACTGACATTTTGCTCCACCCCTCTGGGATCAGCTGGCGGGCATTTCTAACAACCTAACCAGCTGAGGATTGAGAGCAGAGACGTGTTACATGCTGGCATCAGCAGCAGGGTCTCTAACCTCCGGCCTCGTCGACACACAGACTCACAGAGGCCTCGCTGGAGCAAAAAAAGACCCTGAGAGAGATAAAACGGCAGTGGAGCGAGTTAAAAATAGCATCAGCAATACAGAAACACTTAGTGCAGATCTACTCCCCACTACAGTTCTGAGGTTTTTTCTGCATGATAGTTCCAGAGAAGGAACAGGAAAAGGATAAAGGCATCATGATCAGGCACCAGGAAAGGAAGAAATGCAGGTACATCAAGGTTGTCTACTGTGCATGACCAACACATTCCCACTCCCACCGCGTAAATAAGAGAAGATTGATCAGGTGCTGTTTAGCTTTTGTCACTGATGCAAAAAGTCTCCTTCAGCGTCAAACCCTTGGCGTCATTTTTAGACGCGCTTGGCCGGGACTCTTGGTGTCACTTTTTGCAAAAGCTGTTCTAACAAGTCTGGCAATTTAACCCCACCTCATCCGTGCTGTGGTTCCCAAACACTTGTATTGTGGCTTTATACTATCAAACGCTTGCATTTTTTATAAAGAGCTTTCACTTTCAGTTATTTAAACTAGATCAGACCTGGAACAGCCCAAGCTGGATCTGCAACTAACAGAGTTACAGTGTTGGGCAAGCTACTTCCAAAATGTAATACTTTATACATTACTAGACATTTTAGAGTAATTAGTTATATTACAATATTACTGCCTCTGAAATGTAATGCTTTACACTACTTTTTCCTCACTTTTGAGTTGTTTATATCTGTCAGTTGCTTGGACATACAGCGTCATAGAAAAGAAGAAGAAGAAGAAGAAGAAGAAGAAGAAGAAGAAGAAGAAGAAGAAGAAGAAGAGCATTGCGGCTTGCATAATCCCTCAGCACTAAAGCCAGTGTTTTTTGTATAAACTCTCCATTCTACAAATTCCACTCTACTCCCCATATCTCATACTTTGCTTCACAACCACATACTGGAAGATTTGACCCTGCAGAGGTCGACTATCGTTTTTTTCTTGCGTTGACTTTGAAGATGCCTTCAGGAAACCAATGCTCCCTTTGAACCTGTTCCCGTTATCAGTAAGAATTTCCTATTTTTCCTTTCCTTCATTCTCTTCTGACTGCCATGACATGGAATTTTATCCTCCTACTTTTCCCCTCCTCTTCAGCTGCTCCTAAAATAAAAACGACATGTTCGCTCTCCACTGAGTGGCCTGTGCTCATATCTACTCCAAAAAATATCCAAATGACACTTTTATCTCCTTTGAGCGTTACCTTCCATTACGACAAACACACGTGACACTTCCATTTCTTTCTCCATCCACATCTCCAAGCTCCACTTTCATCCCCTCTGCCAATCTCACTCCCATTCAAATGACAGTTCCACCCATGTGAGATCATGGTGACACATTGTACGGGGTCTTTACCATTGCTTATCTGATTGACGCAAAAGAGCTGTTATTTATTGAGGAAGCGGATACTAATGACCTCTGATGCATAGAAAGTTAAAGCTTAAGTCATGAAATAGTTTATGGCCCAGAGGTGCATTGTTTACATGTGTGTCTGTGAAGATATCATCTTCTGTGTAGAAACAAGAACCCCCCCCCCCCTTCCCGTGAGGAGAACGTAAAAACTGAAAGGGAGAGGATAGATGGGTGTTCATTTTTCAACAAGATCTTGGTAGACCAGCTAAAGGTGTCTGTTGCCAGGGAAACCAAGATGCTATTTGTGAATCTACAGCTGTGTTTGTGACTTTTATGCTGGACTCCGTAAACTTGCACAAATTAACTCTTCGTTTCAGATTGGCCCTTGTGTTCTGGTAAACTTCAGTCTGATTAAATGTGCATAAAGGCAAAAAGTTCTAAAGATGTTCCAGATGACGGACTGAAAAACCTGCGTTTACAGAGCGAAGCGAGACCCAGAGGATCCTGGAAATGAAAAAAAAAAGAAGTGGCACATACTTATGGACAGTTTTAAACATTGACAGTAGTTGTGTGAAGAATGACAAAAGACAGCTCCACAGAGAGGTTCAAATCATTCTACCCTGTCATCTCTGCACATCTGGCCAATACCTGCGTGAAAGTGGCCATGATTGTCGGTTACAAAATTGTCATACCCAAACCCCAAATTACAACGTCCGTAAGCTGGGTGTAAATGGAGTTTCAGGCACTCTTAAAAGATCACATTGTATGAAGCATGCTCACGTGCTTAGCACAATGTTCAAAAGGAATGTCAAGACACATTGGGGGTAAGAAACAGGGGAGAGGCTTTTAATGGTCAATTTAATGAATGGGTTACTATAGGAGTGATGTGAGATGCATGGCATTCTGCATTGGCAGAATAATTGAGTTCCAAAATATTTTACACCTCTTATGTTATTTTTCCTTATTGTAACATGGTTTTTATACACTACTGCACATGCCATTAGACTGTGTTTCTCTCAGGAGGGCTTCTTTGTTTCCCCCAAATCCTCCCCCTAATGATGCAAAGGCTGGTCTACTAGCAGAGAGAGGATCATTTCAGCTCTAGGAACCACCACTTTGCCAGATGAAATAGAACAAAAGTAATGTTAGACACTGAAATAATCACACTTTGAAAACAGAGAGGAACGACAAGTCAGAAAAGACAAATGATAGTGATAGAGGAGCAAGAGAGAGGGAGGCAGCGAGCAACAAAAAGGGGAGAGAAGAGGGGAGAGCGGAGACTAATGGGACCAGATAAACCAAATGGAGAAAGGAATGAAAATGAGAAAATGCTGAAAAACTGAAAAAGGGAAGGAGGAAGTGATTGTTTTGGTGTCCACACTGATTGTAGCTCCACATGTCCAAAATGTTGGCTTTTATAAATTAAAAGGAAGTTAAGATTTTCACAACCCCACAGACTAAAACGACGACGTCTGTAGGAGGTGATGATACATGAGATCAAATGCAATAGCTCAGATATTACTTTCCCCGATGGAGCCAAAGGTTTCCGGCTTTCAAAAGTCACTTACAAACCTGTAAATGCTCAGAACTCCCTGCAGCGGCCGCAAACAGGCTTTAAGGCTGTTTCAGCATGGCTGGATTAACCCACCGGGTGGCCCGGGTACAATGAGCCACGGGGGATTAATTGACCACTGTTCACCCCACTCTGACACGTACAGCACACCCAAGGACAGCAAACTAAGCAAATGTACCCTCCACAGACCAGATTTTCTGTTTTCTGCCACAGGACCAGGGCCTATGGCACATTGGCGGCGTTGGCTGTCAGATGGTGCGAACACGCAGGTCTTTCCATTACATTCATTACATTCATGATGTCAAGCTGCGGTGGCAAATCATGGAACACGCAATCAGACTTGTGACCCGGTACACATGCTAGTGTACTGGGCATGAGCAGGCGGCCGCGTGTATACTCCACGCATTGCTGGTAGGTGACATGGCAACGAGAGAACGAGAGCTCATGACCCAATTAGGCGGCGAAACACTGGCGTCCGTGTTGGTGTTACCAAAGGTCTCCGTTAGCGGCGGTTGAGACAGCGACTCCACCTGGCAGATTCCAAACCAAAACGGGGTCAGAAGTGTTTTCAATTGTCTCCAGTTTTGGGGCTTGGTAGCGCCAGAGTGGTGTGAATGCGAGGTGTAAACGTAGCACATGCTAACAGTAACATTTAGTACGAGCTGTAGTTCCAATGAGACAACCTGTAGGGGGAACAAAGCTGAGTTACACAGTGTTGCCTTAAAAACAAACAAAGATTTTCCCCTGTTGGAGTCCCCCGCTTCCCCCGCTCATAGACCATCATTCAGATGTGACAGGTCACCGGTTTGGCTGTCAGAACGCATCTATGAGGCAGAAGAATGAGGGCAGACTCTGCCAGTGAAGGAACAAATGACAGCAGGTAACAGCAAGCAGCTTTACAGCGATAAGAAGCACAACATTAATAAAGACGGAGAAGCAACGGGAACCCGCCCACTGCACAGACAGACCGACAGGCAGACACATGCCCACACAAAAATAATCTGTTCAATAATTGTGATTACGATGTACTAGAGCCCTGCACAAGACAGTCTTTTGACTATTACCGCCTGTGTGACTAATTAAAATCAATCATGTTAAAGGTCCCAGGTTCTAACATACCTTTTTTGCATTGAATCCTCAGCTGTGAAAATAGCCTAATGATTGTTTGCATTGTTTTATTAATTATATTTTCATATTAAACACACATGTGGCACAATCCTTAGGATAACATTCATCTTTGGATAATGACTACTTCACCTATAGGCCAGTAAGCTTATCATCAGTGGGGAGTTATTGCCAATAATGTGTTGGACGCATGTTAAGCCTCCTTGCTGGAGGACATAACCACAGAAATAAAGTAGTTTTTGATTGGCTGGACACTTCCAGGTCCAACCAAGGAGTCAGGTAGAGACACTGATGGTCCAGTGGATGGGTGATGAGTTAGTCTTTACAGTGACAGTAATGTGATCCTTGAGTTTAACTTTTTGTTAGTTTCTTGGCTCTTCTTTGCGTTCTGTGTGCTCTTGTTTTTTCCTTGACACCACCCAGCTTCAGACTCTGCAGACACAGCACCAGAGCTCCATCAGCAACCCCAGGGACACAGTGAAAATGGGCAGTTCCTACTGTCGGTTCCTATTTTTGCTTTGGCGTGATTTTTATCTCCACTCCCTCCCAATACACACAATAACACACACACACACACACACACACACACACACACACACACACACACACACACACACACACACACACACACCTTTTGCTTCCCACCTCAAGAGGCAGTACAATCCTCCCTCCCTTAAAACAGGTTTGTTGTGGCCGGGTTGGCTCAGTGGTCGAGCGCGCGCTATGCTGAGAGGTTTGTGCCTCGGTACAGAGATCCAGAGTTTGAGTCCGACCTGTGACGAGTTCCTGCATGTCTTCCCTTTCTCACCTAACTGTTAGAAATTAAAAGGGGGAAAAGCCCAAGTATTAAATACTGTTCATCTTATGGTCTAAGACTAAGTAGACCTGTACAGAACAGAATGTGTGTGTGTGTGTGTGTGTGTGTGTGTGTGTTTAATATTGTGAATCTTGGCTGTGCTGCCTTTTAATAAGTCCGATCCTCACAATTTTAAACAATTAGCTTTGGCTATACAAGATAAACATAAGCCTCTAGGCTAGGCTGCTGCTTCATGACTCAAAAGAGTTTATCTAAAACCTATACAGCTAAACCGATACTGTACATACACAACTACAGAATGCATGTTCACAGGCGACGTGGTTATCTTTTCAGAGCTGCAGTTTTTAAAACAAGGCGTTTAAAACAGAATCTCTAAAAACAAAACGGCCAATACACATGTCATCAAATTGTTTCCTGTATACAGATTAATTTAAAAGAAACATAGGCACTTTATGGTCCATTTCCATTGAATAAATACAAACAGAAGATTATTTTCATGCAGATGTGCTGCTCTCGTGCCCGGTTCAGCCAGTTTCATTGATCATAGTGAAGTGGAGTGTGGAGTGCATACTGTACATTATGTAATGCTGCCGGCCCGTCCACGCTGTGGAGACGGGTCTGGCAATGCGAGACTAGGAGGGGAGAGAACACAAGTTTATCTGATTGCTGTTCCCGCTCTTCTCATGTAAATTTCTGTTCTTTTCGTGACCAGAATTGTTTTGCTTCATCTTCTCGCTTAAGTTGTGAGCATTGAGGCCGACTTTGATACTAAGGCAAAGGCTATACTGTAGGTAAATTTTGTAGGAAGTGTATATTGCCGTCCGACCAGCTCTAGACGTTGCCGTTTCCAACGAGGGAGGCCTCCCTCATGAGGTTTTAAGGTCTGCAGTCATTACAGCAGCGGGGACGGCGGTGATGGTGGGGGCAAG
The DNA here is from genome assembly GCF_013103735.1 of Etheostoma cragini. NCBI lineage: Eukaryota > Metazoa > Chordata > Actinopteri > Perciformes > Percidae > Etheostoma > Etheostoma cragini. The sequence goes on along the minus strand of NC_048419.1, from coordinate 24,658,587 downwards.
AGGCAGTGCGGCGTGAGCAGGAGGCGAAGGCAGCCAGCTGTCGGGAGTTATCACCATGCTCGAGGGTGCAGACAGACTGGTCGACTGGGACTTCATCTGCTCAGCTACACGGGGCCTGATGGCAGCGGGCTATTTCAAGGTGGAGGTTAGCAAAAGGCCACCAACTGGAAAGAGGACTGACAGGCCGACTGCTGTTTGAGAGCTGGCATCGATCCGAGCCGGCTGCTCGACTGAAGCTGGGCGGCTGTTTCAAGGCTACCTGGGTACCTGCAGATCCTGCCTGGGAATGGTGATTCTTTTTTAAAACGTACCCTGGTAAAAAATAGAAACATCTGATGTTTTGATTTTAAGTACACACACTCGACCGTGCACCCACACTCTTCATAACAAGCCAAGCGTGTGTAACACGGCCTGCGCCTCCATCCATCTTGTCGCCCTCAATATTTGATTGGCTCCCATGTTAAACCTTCTTTGATCAGCAGTCAATCAAAAAAAATTGTCATCTTGTCAGCCGTAACCCTCGTATCAGAGCTGCTCCCGTGCTCTTCTGAAAAATTCATACCAAAAACACATCAACAACAAAGGGATGAGGAAATTGTCGAAGTGTTGCAGCAGGATTGCAGCAAACTTTACTCCTCAGAAGATTTTTCTTCCCATCCATCTAACTCTTGGGTCTGTCTGTCCGCCTCTCCTCGGCCTTCACTCCCCCCATCATCCCTCTCCTGACCAAACCTCCTCTTCTTTCCTCACCTATAAGGGCGCTGCATGGCTTTGTACTTTATTTGTACTTGACCCAGGACAAGTGGATGACGATGGACGGATTGATAATTGAAAATCAGCTTTATGTGCCATAGAACTTGACAGTGTTAATGTCATTTTCAGTTGAAGCAGGCAGACGATTGTAAGAAAAAAAAAGCTCTGCCCAGCACAAAATGTAAGATTAAAGATAATAAAAGATATATGTGTAAATTAAAGATTTTCCTCAGGATTTGGTGGAAACCAAAAAGAAAACTGGGGTTCCTTTTGCACCTGATATTTTCAACTAGGTTCACGTTTTTATTACATTGAAACAAATACGGACCAAAGTATGGTGACGGACTGGTAGCTGGAGAGATGCCACTTCACCTCCTGGGCACTGCCAAGGTGCTCTTGAGCAAGGCACTGAACCCCCAACTGCTCGGGGCGCCTTTCCTTGGGCAGCCCC
>NC_048419.1:24654517-24657283 GCF_013103735.1 Etheostoma cragini | reverse complement strand
AAAATACAAAAACCAAAACAGATTGTGTAAATAGTTAACCGTTAATCGTTTGTAAACAACTTGGCATTTCACTTATAGCTACATTTTCCATGTTTGGTGCTGTTAAATGACCTTTTTTCTTACAAAACTATGTGTCAAATGTAGATTAATGGAGTTGCTGCTGTAATCTTCCTTTTGCTTCTCTTCCACCTCTGATTCTTTTCTTCCTTCTTGATCATCAGATTTGACATTAGCATGCAACCGTGCGGTCTGTTAGCCATGTGACTGTTAGCTTGACTCAACGCAGGCATGATGTGCAGGGATGCACAATGAAACGCAGGCATGTGTGTATGAGAAAGAGAGAGAGAGAGAGATTGTTATTGTTAGTGTCTTAGTTAATTAATCAACTTTGTGCTCAGGATTGTGCGGTGTGGGCTGTGTGTGTGTGTGTGTGTGTGTGTGTGTGTGTGTGTGTGTATGTGTGTGTGTGTACATGTACAAACTACATGCATTCATGCATGAGCTGGCTGTAGACAGGTCCGTGTGTTTGCAGACTTGTGCATGACATGTTTTTTCATTTAATTGGTTTGTACAAATTTGAGGACAGGAAATTGCTGCTCGCCCGTTCTCAGGCTGCAGACTACAAAATCAATGGAAAAAAGGCAGCCGCACACTAAAGTCCGTTCAAAACTTCTATTTAATTTAGCAAGCTTTCAGTCAGAGACCTTTTTCAAGTCAAAGACAAGTAGCATGTACAAGAAATGCATGGGATTAGATGTGGTGACACTAGTGCTGACATAGTGACAACGTTCAGTTTCACAGCAGCTCACAAACGTCTCCTGACATTTCTTGAAACAAGCACAATGTCATAAGATAACGTGCCCCGTGCATGAAATATGAGGGGAATTCATTCCCCACCGGGAGCGGATTACATGGAGACATCACTGATGTTGGCTTTGAACTATCGCAGAGAAAAGAAAAGTGTGTGTGGGGATTAAACATAGAGAGACATGTGAATTTGTGTTCAATTTTCAACTCGAGGGAGGACAGTTTATGGCATAAAATTTCCATTTTCACACAGTTTTTCCCTTCAAACCATAGGTAGACATACACTAGGTCGTTTATTCCTTCTTCCTAATACGACCCACAGGACTGTTTTCTGTCCTCAGATCTAAACCAGAGAAGGTAACGGTCAGGGTTTCATACACATCATTAACACTGTGAAACACTCACATTTTGAAAAGGTTGAGGTTCGGGTTAAAATCGCACGATACTTTGCTTCTGCAGAAAGGGACGTAACTCTGTATTTTCCTGAAGAGTTTTAACTTTTTTTCTCCTTCCAATCAGGACATGGACCCTGGTCTCCAAGGTGAAAGTCCTGGGTTTGTTTGGCCACTACCACCTAATGGTCCAAGCCATAAAAATGAGGTCAAACAAAGTTTTTTAGAACGCATTCTGGACTCCTCGGGAGAGTCATCGTTTAAAAAGTGCTTGAGCAGCCAATTTGAGAACCATTTGTCTTCATAAAAGTTAACTTCAGGAGCCAACTGAAAACTCCCATGAATCAACTCCAGTCAATTAAAATATAATTTTATTGGTGTTTCCATTTATCTCCATTCACACTGGAGATACGTTATTATTGCAGGTGGTGTGGTGCTTCTCTTTACTCTGTCTTAAAGTCATGCTTCATTCCTCTCGGCTTAGAGGAATGAGATGTCCTTTCCTCGGACACGTCACGTGAATTCGTCAGCTGTTTGGGCGGAGGTCGCGACGGCTTCTAGCTGCACGGCTTGCGGGACGGCTGCTCTCGTGTGTCCTCGCTCTTAGCGCCTCAGAGATCCCTCCTCGCTCCCCTAGCAGGAATAAGAGCTTTGAGACGGCCTCGACGACGGAGGGCTAGAACAACTTCCTGTCCAAGCGAGGAGATATCAAATGAGAGTAGAGATGTGTTGACACCGATGCCAAAAGTGGCAGACGCTCAGTCCGTAGGGATGGGGTTGGGAACCGGAGGGTCGTAGGTTCAAGTCCCCGTACCGACCAAAGTACGGCGTGTGGACTGGTAGCTGGAGAGATACTACTTCACCTCCTGGGCACTGCCGGGTGCTCTTGAGCAAGGCACCGTACCCTCACCCCAACTGCTCGGGGCACTGGTCCAGCTGGCAGCCCACTCACTCTGACATCACTCCATTTGTGCATGAATAGGTCCTGAGCATGTGTGTGTCTACCCGGTGTGTAGTGATTACTAACAAAACAAATTGTGTAAATTGTAATTTCCCCACTGGGGATCAATAAACTGTTTACATTATTAAAATTAATATGAAATTACCAGTATCGTAAAAGCCTCTGATACTGTCTAAAATGCGGGTATCGTAAGCACTGAAGTTTATGCGCCGATCTGATGCCATGTAACGTAACCCAATCCCCTTTAAAGTAGTTTATTTACATCCTTTTTCCATTATGATTACTGGATAATAAAATAACGTTCTGTGGCATTCACTGCTTGTGTTGTTTGTTCATGTTTCACAAAGAGTTTAACCTGAGCCAGGCCGAACAACTCTGATAGCAATCACATCAGATCCATACAGGGATAGTAGTAAACAGCTGTTCAAATATATTAAAATATATACATTTTTAAACACTGGTATCGGATTGGTAGTTTGGGAATCTCAAAGGAAAAAGTGTTTTCGAAACATCTCTAAATAAAAGAAAGGGAGATTTAGCCCAAGATCTTTTCTCTTGATTCATTCTAGACACTAAACACAAGAGGGGGGGGGGGGGGGGGGGGGG
>NC_048419.1:24650706-24654474 GCF_013103735.1 Etheostoma cragini | reverse complement strand
GTAAAGAGAAGGCTAAATCAATCAATCGGCCAATTAAAAAGGGGACAACAAAGTTCTCTATAGAGAGAATAAATGACTTGCAATTGGGGAATAGCAGGATGTGGAAGAGTAGTTATGGAGGGCAAGAGGTGATTAACCAGACAGTCAAAGAAGAAGAGGAACGAGTGAAAACAGGAGGAAGACAAGGAGACAAGGTCACAAGGAACAACAACAAAACAGATGGAGAGGTTTGACTTCCCCGGATGTCCGTCACCTTCCTCTTTCTCTGTGTTGGCATTTAAGTGGATTTCTCAGGACTATGGTTACCTGGTCCTCAGGTCTCTAGACTATCTGTCCAATCTGAGGACTATGGTTACCTGGTCCTCAGGTCTCTGCAGGGTAAATCCAGACAGCTAGCTAGACTATCTGTCCAATCTGAGTTTTCTGTTGCACAACTAAAACTACTTTTGAACGTACGCATGTTCCACCAAAACAAGTGAAAGAAAGAATGCTGTGTGGACTAGCCAGACTCTCCTTTGCAGTGACTTTGAAGGTCTGGCAATGCGAGACTAACTCATTCCCTTTCCACCTGCAACAAGTTCTCCCATTTCCCGGAGAAGACAAGGACCCACGAAGGTGAGGAAGATGAGCTCAATCCCCCGCAAACGCATTTAGAAAGCTTTTTAATCCCAGTCTGAGAGGTGTCAACACGTATCACAAGCATTCATCGTTACCCTGTGTGTTCTTTTGCAGATAAACAATACAGCGAGTCATTACACAGGTGTCGAGATAAATCTGCAAACAGATTTCCACACTTTGTCGTTGGCATCGCTTCGCTTCTGAGCCGTACGCCGCAGTCATTTAGATTGGGTGCTATCTGCATATAGTTGTTGTGGAGTTTTTGAGAGAGTGAGCCAGATTTAAGGTGAATTTTAAGCAAAGACAAGAGTTTTCTTTGAGCAATGATGCTTGAATCAGCAGAGAGAGAGAGAGAATGAGAGAGAAAGTTCTGCTGTTGACCGACTGTCTCCTCCATCTGTGCTGGATGTCTCTGCCCTGGGCAAGTGTGAAGAAATATGCAAGCAGATAAAAAAAATTATATTTATATAATATTCAAAAGTTGCAGTGTCTTTGCATTCCCTTCTCTCTTTCTCTTCCTGTCTCTTTCCCCTCCAACACCACCTCCGGGAGGTAAACGACTCTGCTGTGAAGCCAGAGTTGAGGCTGCTTGACCTTGATAACAAACCTGCATTCCTGAATAAATATTCAGTGGTTTAGGAGCGATGGCATGTGCCTTCCCTCCGCCAGATAACAGGTTATGTATGAGGCAGATCCATTTTAATGCTACAAAGCACTCACCAGCCGTTAGCATTCCATCGACTGCCATTCATTTTGGCGTCACTTTGACAGCGAATAACTTTACATCTGAAGTGTTTCAAATACTATTTGTCCGTTGATCATTTCTAAAGAAACAGGACAATGTAAAAAAGGCTCCATTATCTTGTAGCTCATGTTGGGGCTCTGAAAGCGGACGTTTTTGTAAAAATAGGCTAATGATTGTGTCATAACCCTGCGACTTACTGTCACATAGTCGACAAATAACCGTAGTCAGGAGAAGCCCGCAGACAGTTTGGACTTCCTTCAGCTGTTTAGGTTAAATTACTAATGTTAACTAGCATGTTAGTTAGCACTAGTTAGCCTGTCTATGTTATCTCCTAACATATACCTACCTCTCCGTCTCTGCTGATTGGGAATGATTGAGATTTCTCTTGCACAGCTACCAGAAGACTTACAGCTTTCAGACAGGTTGCTCATGTCACATCTACGTCTTCCAGCTCAGTTGGAGGCTGCGCAGTAACGCTCAGCATCACCAGGAAAGAGCTTCTAACGGACTTCACTGGTCTCCGTCCAGAGCCACGGATCTGTTGGTCCATTTCTTTAACTGTCTATGAGATCAAATCGGACACAAACATAACCGGCTGCGGTCGCTGGTGATTAATTCTGCACAGACCTGGCTCATCTTGAACAAGGCTAATGTGTAGTTGAATGGACCTTCTGAACAGCTCTTTTGCATATTCAGTGCAAAGAGCCAGAGGATAGCAGTGGATGTCATCCTATAGGTTGCCTACAGATCAGTGCCTACAGATCAGATACTCTCAGATAACGCTGTGTTGAACAAAGTGTCTCCTCTGTGATCCGTCGTTGGTTGGTGTTACCTGCACAGTGGGTTTAGAGGAGAAGAGGAGAACATCTCGGAGTTACTGTACATCTCAGGATGAAACCCTGCTTGGCGTATAAAGCAGATTATCTCCAGTTTGCCCTATGATTTTACTTCCTATATACACATCGTCATTACTGCTTCCCAATAAAACACCTGAGATTTCCCATCAGATCACGGCTCCTTTCGGCGGTGAACCCTATCAAACACAACACTAGAGCAACAATCAGAGAAGCATAAGAAAACAGAACTTAGACAGGAGGTGTGAGGCAGGAATAAATAAAAACACAGAAAAACTCCCAAAAAATAGCTGAATGCATTACACCTTCATTCCACATGATGTCCCCTGGAACCAAACACACACCTGGAGTGTGTCATTCTCATTTTCAATAACTAGGTAAGGTAAGATGTCAGATTAGATAAATTTGACGCTCCCTGAGGAAATTTGTCACAGGTGCATCCAGCCATTGAATTAATATGAAAATACAGAGTGACACAGCCTTTATTGCTCATTGGCTCACAGACCACTGTTTTAACATTACCCATCAGTCAACACACACACACACACACACACACACACACACACACACACAGCAGAAACTGCACTCAAAGGACATTTTCTTTTTCCTTTCTTGAGGCAGTCAAGACACAACGTTTCTGATGTCTATGTGCCAGGTGAAGGGAAAATTATTGTTGTTATACATCAACATGAAATGGTACCTTACTATCTAACGTTAAAGACGTAATATGTCATGTGTGAAGACTGGGGATCTGCCAGAGTCACACACTGAAAGACTAGATTCTTTTTGAAAAATGCAAAGAAGCTAGCTGGCTACCGCTAGCGTCAGCTGGTAACTTAAGGGTAAGTTTGCTGATTTTCAGTTCTGTTCCGGTTCCCAACCCAACTCCCCACGGACTGAGCTACCGCCACCCCACATTCCACAATACAACCTTATTTTTCACAAAACTGTATTAAAAAAAAAAAGACATACAACATCAACAACTACCATGTTAAGCTTCAAATCAACATTTTAAACACAAAATGGCTTTCTCCTCCAAACAATGACGACTGCATTAAACCTAAGTAGCCATTACTTACAAGATTAGCTGTTGATTTCTTTTTTCCTGTCCCGCTGTGGCAGGTATCTGTTAAAAGGACCTCGGCTGACTCTGTGTCTACAGTGTAAATCACTTTAGACACATCATCACAGGACAGCTTTAAAACAAAAAGAAGGTCTTCATTTCCTGATCCCAGCGTCCTCGGCTGCTATCGATGGTCTTTGATGAGGAATCCTGAGTGATCGCAGCCTGGCTTCACCTCTGTCTCTGTGCTCGCCGCGCCCTGCGGCGTCGTCTAATTTGTTTTCTCACCGAGTAATTAAAAATGCAGCGTGGAAGAAGAGCAGGCGGATCAATGACACCTGGCAGCCACGCAGGGAAAGGATCAGTCCGTCCATTTATCCATCTGAACACCCACTGTCCATTTATCTGTCCATCCACACCTAGCCATACCTCATACAGTCTGTCCTGTCACCTTCACCCACTGCTGACCTGGGGTAAATGCATGGTTC
>NC_048419.1:24625663-24650446 GCF_013103735.1 Etheostoma cragini | reverse complement strand
TCACTAGTTCAACACGTGTTCCCCGTGTTTAAATTTAAACAGTCACCATAGTCGAGCGGTCCAGTTTGACGTGTTTGGCTACCCAGCGGGTTGACGAGTGACGCCAGTCACTAATGCCTACCAAACACTAGAAGACTTTAATCAGACTTTGGTCAGACTGAAGGATGACACCGTCTGCATATCAGTCACTTAACATTGTGGAAAGCTCTGAATTTTGTATTTTTGTGTATGTTTTTATTGTGACATGGATCCCCCTGGGTCTAAAATAAAAATGTTATACATCATCTCACATCTAAAAACCACCGTCATGTGTGAAGACTGGCTCACACATTGAACGACTTCAACCACATTCGATTTGAGAAATGTAACCAAGCTTTTCTCCTGTTGGATGACGCGCTTCAGAAGGGTTAAAAAATCTGCAACTTTGCCTCTTTAGCGTTTAGCTTAGCGCGGCGCCAACACCGGCTTCAGCTATTTGCTGCTTCCTGTTTGGTGCTGGAGAGAGCGCACCCATAGATGGACTAAGAGGGAGTTTTATGACCACCTCGAACTATACAGAAGCCAGGAGCGCCCCTCATGATTTAATTCCGATATCGGTGTTATGCTTAGTACAGAAAGAGTCAAATGCAAGGCTCAAAGGAATTCAATTCAATTTTATTTATAGTATCAATTCATAACAAGAGTTACCTCAAGACACTATACAGATAGACCACACTCCAGAATTTAAAAGGACCCAACAGTTCTAGTAGTCTTCTCCAGAGCAAGCAACAGTGGAGAGGAAAAACTTCCTTTTAGGCAGAAACCTCGGTCAGACCCAGACCCAGACCCAGACCCAGGCTCTTGGTAGGCGGTGTCTGACGGGCCGGTTGGGGTTAGAATGAAGAGTGGCAATAACAAAAACAGAAAAAATGCAAGTGGGTTTATTTGACTTAGGGAGAGGGGAAGTGGAGAGGCAGGAAGCCAGGGACCGGGACGCAGAGAGCTGGAAGGTAGGGAAGTCTCAGGGGTGAGGGTACTCGGGGAAGCATGGAGGTCTGGGGAGCGGAGACAGGCGGAACCAGTATGCCGTGGGAGGGGGTCTGAGAGGTGAAGCTTGCTGACTGGAAGGGGAAACTGAAGTGAGAACAATAGGGCAAGTAAAACATATAACACGCAACACTCGCAGACTCAAAATAACTTGTAAGCGTTTCACCAGGGTGACCCGAGCAACAACCAAGCAAAGACAAACGGAAGAGCCCTGGTTGAAATACTGTTCTTGATTGCAGAAGCAAGGCAGGTGTGAGCGGCGGGAGCAGGTGATTGTGGAATGAGAATCAGGTGTGTGCGGTCAGCTGGCAGCAGCAGGCGGGATAGGGAGAGGAAAAAAAAGAAAACAGCAGGGACAAATAGGGCAGGCCGACTGAAAAACTCAGATAGAAAAATAGTAAGCAAAACAAAAAGTCACGGCCAGATCTAACCATGACAACTGGAAACGAGTCTGCAACAGTGGAATCGCTTGAAAAGTCATTTGGTGTAACGTGAGTCCAAAAACATAAATGGATTGTTTTTATATACCGCTTTTTTTAGTCTTAACGACTACTCAAAGCGCTTTTACTTGCTTTACAGTGCTGGAACCGTTCACCATTCACACATATTCACACGCTGTGGCCGAGGCTGCCGTACAAGGTGCCACATGCTCATCAGATACACACACACACACATTCACACTCCGATGCAACGCATGGGGCAACGTTGACATTGGACTGCTAACCTTCTGATTGGCAGGCGATGACTCTACCACTGAGCCACAGCCACCCCCCACACACACACACACACACACACAACGTATGTTGAACAATAGTATGCATATTGTCTATGTAGTGCATTGTATGTGATTTTGGATGCAACCACAGTGTTGGTTTATACCTTCACAGTCCTGGAATAACATTTAGAAAATCCAGTTAGGGAAGTCTTCAGGCAAACGCCATCCTCACCAGCAGCTGCTTAGTTGGATAGCTCACAGATGGACAGCTACATACATGAGCCATCATATCAACGTATCTATGTTTGTATCCCTGTGTATGTTTATTATATGTTTGTGTGCATCTGTGTTGACTAACTGTCCCCCGAGCACAGTGATTACATTTGTGTTGATGAACCAGATGCTGCACATTCAGCTAATTATGTACGTGAAATGTGCGATTGGCTAACATGACAGCAAATCTTTAGCGAATCCTTAATTAATTCACCCCTTCCTCAAGTATCTGTAGATAAAATAATCAGATTTCTGACAGTTTCTTTCCGCTGCTTATCTCCTCTTTGCATAGAAATCAAGAATGGATGTTTGAAAGGAAAAGTTGTATTTGAATTTGTTTTTTAACAATTTGTTTTGTGTTGTTGCTTTAAAATAGTATATTTAGTGTCCAGTAAAGCAGGTTGTTCTTTCAATGCCAAAATAACTTTAATTCCGTCGGTGTCATTTCAATTAGAAGCCTTAGGAAGATATTTTCCACTTCACGGTGACATGTAGCCTGACGGCCATCTTCTTAAACTCGCAATTAGCAGAAACCATTTCATCTTAATGCTTCCACTATGCGCAGAAAATGGCCAGCACGTAAGAGGAATACACTGCAGACAGATTAAACAGCGCTGCCTTTGTGATTGACTGGTGGAACATTCTGAATTATGCCTCTGCAGCCATGTAGCCTTCTGATGACCTCTCTTTTCCTTTTCCTTTCTTCTCTCACTCTGTCTTTATATTTCACATTACCCCCTTTTCTGGAGTTTTATCTCCGGGATTTGCATGGGTGTAAATAATTAAGACGTTATCAGGTGGCAGCTTGAACTCAATCAGAGCCCTTTATCGTAACCCATAGAGGACCCGTTGGACTGTTATTAAAAATGAAACTGAGAATGCAACTTTGCTCATGATAGATAAAGACAGCCAAGCCATGAACCTAAACCGTTCGTGACCTTAGCATGGACAAACAAGTCTAAGACACCTTTTAAAGCTGCATTTTTTAAATAAAATATCCAAAATCATTCAAAGGAAGCTCAGCACCAGTTCATTCAGGAAGACTTCCATGCTTCACATTTCTCTCCCACTCCCCTAACCTAAATGCATGCATTGCACCTAACTGTGTTTTCATCAGCTGGATGTGGCCGTTAACTCTTTCAGTTAAACTAACCAGAATTTGCCACAATCTCACTTTATGGGACCTATATTGCTCCAAGCGCAATTGACTTTGTACACCGATGCATGGATCATTCCTGTTTTGCACCTGACGCACAGCGGGGCTTTTCCCTCCATTGACTCACGATGAATGGATGGATGGATAGATGGATGGATGGATGGATAGAAACGTTATTCATCCCGAAGAACATTTTAGGCATCCAGTAGCAAGACAAACATAACACAACAAACATATACACAAATATCAAACATACATAAGAATACAAATGATAACAATGATATTTTAAGGGTGCATGCGTGATGTCGAGTGAACACACCGTTCACACACTTTGATTCTCTCATCTACACGGACCCAGCAGTTCCCATTTTTGCAAACCATACATAAACACAAGGAAAAATTTGACCTTGTTTTACATTTCCATGAATTATGGATGTGTTGATGACATAAAAGATTAACTGTTAGAGGACTTAAGGCGATGTGAGGTTGAACTGCATGTGCCGATGCCACTTAACCCCAACGCCCCAGCAGCAGCAGCACGGGAGAGGAGAGACAGAAGAGCTGCATCGTCTATAGAGAGGTCAGGTCCATTAAGTCAAGAACAACGTACACAATAAAAATGCTTTAAGAAATTGTATTGAATAAATTACGTATGTAATTTAGCATAATGGCTCTGTTCAGAGGAGTAGCATTAGGGGACGCTCACACAGTTTAAGACTGGGAGAGCTAAAGGTGGAGCTGGTGGGTTGCATCAGTGCAGCAGAAAGCATTTAGGAGCAACTAAAGCAGCAGCAGAAAGAGCAAAACTAAGCAGCAAGCAGTATGAGCAAATTAAAACAGCTTTAAGTAGCCATTTAGCAGCGAGTGGAGTTGAACAGCTGCTGCAGATCAGCTGATGCAACCGTGTTGTTGCCAGAACCGACGCTGACGCTCAATTGGCTCTGGCGAAGTGTGTTTATAAAAAATCTATTTTTCCAAATGCCATCAGTATCCTCAACCAAATCAAGTGACAAACTGAGCTGCTATTTTAATGAATTTAAGCATATGTAGATATGTGTGTTTATCATCCTGATATTTTTATTTCATGTTTTTATACTTTACTTTACTTGCTATGTCTGAGTTGTTATCTGTATGAAGAAAAATGTCCCCCCTGGTGGACAATAAAGATTTATTCTATTGTAATTGAGATCATTTTGGTCTAATGTTAGACTAGTTAGCGAGAGGGAGCCCAAAACATCGCAAATTATGTTTTTTGTGACATTTCTTCACTACATTTTGTCAAAAAGAAAAATCAATAGCAAATGTCGGCCTCTTTGGCTGTGAACCGCTCCTGGCGTGCGCCCATGGAGCAAATCCACCATTAAAATAGCAATCCGCTATGGTACAAACGCGCCGGCTTTTAAAGGGAATGTGGAATAACGCTCTGAACCACACCTTTAAGTATTGTAGCTACTTCAGACCAATCCATTTTAGATTTGCATTGGGCGCAAGAGTCATTTATCCCGCCGGTATAATGTAACAGCGTCGGGGATCCGCCCGTCCGTTTGATACTTGCGTTTCAGATTGTTAAAACAAGGCCCTGAGTCTGTTCTTTTCTGTTCTTGTCATTTCAGGCAAAAATCATGCAACCCTCCTCTACCCTGTTCAACTCCAGTTCCCATCATTCCCAGGAGCTTCCTCCATCATCAGAAGCCACATTAATATGCATCCAGATCTTCAGGCTTCCTTTATCCCTCTATCACAACCACCAGTGTCTAGACTCCATTGCGGGGATATTCCTCTATACCCCTTATAATTAATCATTGCAATGCAGTCCAATGGCCATTAGTGTTACAATGTTCATTGAAATGAGGACCAAAATGCAGAGAAGAGGCAGGCAGGAGAGTATATTTAGGATTTATTCAAAAAAAAACAAGGCATACAAAAGGAAACCAGAAATCCAGGAACAAAGTCCAAAATCCAGAATTTAAACATGCAAATAGTCCAAAGGAAAAAAAAGGAAAAAAAACTCACAGGGAACAAAGACCTCAGGGAAGAGAAGAAAGAAAATCCAAAGCCAAACAACTGGAACAAGATAACAGCAAAACACACAGACAGACAAAACGATCCGACAAGAGACGAGGGGAGCACAGACGCTGACCTAAAAAAACGGGGCAACGAGATGGCGAGAGGCAGGTCACAAGAGGGCAGGGAAACAGGAGGAAAACATCAGGTAATCCCGGGAGCTGGAAAACACAGGAAGTAAAACTAAAGGCAAGACGAGACAGAGACCCACCTTCAAAATAAAACAGGAAACAGAACATACAGACATTAATAGGGGAACACAAGAAAGGGGAGGAGACAAGACAGAACGAAACGAGGGACATTTGGCTAAATTTTGGGTGGCACCTAAACAATCCTGGAAATAAAACAGCGTCCATACAGACTGTGGACTTTTAGATACAAACATATTATGCAACCTTTGCAACCAATTTCACTCTTAAATTAAGTCTCTCCTGATTGAAATGCTATCTTCTGCCAATGTGTCAATTTGTCTCAATTCTCAAACATCCAAACCACAATCTTGAAAGCAACACTTAATACTGGAAGACAAATAGTAAGCAGATTGTTGATTTACTTACAGTTCGGGACAGCAGTTCCTATATTGTGCACAGTGTTCTCCGAGTAACAGCTGTTGTGCACAGTGGGCTTCAGTTGATTAACACATCTACTGATGGTGTACACCTTCAGTTCCACCTTGCTTCTCCATCACATGTGCACCTTTGACTGTTAAATCTTCAACACCAAACTGCTTGTTACACCATCAGGCCCCTTTAGTATTCCTGTTTGATAACTTCTCGGTCGACATGTAACACCTGTAACTCAATCACATGTGCAGACATGCGTTCAGGACAGTTTCGACCAACGTTGGAAATTCAATTGCACATGCACTAATCCCTTGTATACGGGTAGTGTGGTGACTGCAGTACATCTCTCGGCAACAGACAACGTGTAGAAATCCAGGAAATAAAACAGAATTTGTAAAATAGAGCACAGTGTCATCAGCAAACATTTAGCAAATTTTCTACCAGCTGTAGCTACTTTCTTCTGAAAAAAAACTGAAATACTGTCTAGGCTAAGACCTTTGTCCTTCTATATGATGCTTGTTTTTTCTGTTATTCATGTATTTATCCATAAGATTTGTATATGCAAGACCAGAAGACCAGAAGTCTTCCCGTCAAAATTGAAAATCAACACTTTTGTTGACGCTTTTTATCAATGTTTTAAATTTTGTCGCTTTTTTCAACACTTTTGACGATTTTTTTTCAATATTTGCCATTTTGAAATTTTTAACACTATGTTACACAAACTTATTAACTCTAGTTTTACAGATGTTTTTGGAATTTATGATCAATAAACCATTAATAGGAAATTATACCTGCTGTTTGAGTTAGAAAAGCAGAAATGAGGAATTATTGAGACTAAAAGTGAAGGAATGGATGTTGATGATAATCACAGACTGGAATATGTCAACTTTTACTCAATACTATTACAAAAACACTTCAATTTGTTTTTCAAATGCTATAAAATTGAATATGACGCCCCAACATTAATGAAAGTAGAGATTTGTACTTGGCAAAGAGCGTTGTGTGGAATCAATCATGTTATTTTGGGGAATTAAAAAGAACATTGATTTAGGACAACGGGTCAATTTGACCCGAGGACAACATGAAGGTTAATTAGTGGTGTCTTGTAATCCCACATGGGATGGGCCAAATTTGTAGAATGAAGTGGAAATAACATGAAACTAAAACCTGTACAAATGTTTCAACAAAGCTTTATTTTAAAAACACTGGATTTAAACATAATATAAACATGAATGAATCTCCATAGACATGGACAACTGTTTGCTGTGGGCAGTCATTACAAGTTACACTGGATGTAGTCTTGTATTACCAGACTGCGTCAGTGCTGGAGTACGGTCTGGCTGCCCATTAGTCCACATCCAAGACGTTCCACTTCCGGGATTGGTCCTTGGGATTGGCTACAAGAAAACTGCCACCTTCCCTTTGTTTGTGTTGGCATTCAAACTCCAGCTGACTCATGAGGACAAGTACCTTCTCAAGGCTATTTTGCAGAGGCACCGGACTCCTTCCGGCACTTAGCACCGCCCAAGACTATTGTGATTGGTTAACATGTATGCCAATAACCCACAGCACGTTTTTCTCCCATCCCAGAATGCCATGTGGACTAGTTAGACCCTCCTTTGCAGCGTTGTAGAGGAAGATCTGGCAATGCGAGACTTGCTGCCCAGTAACGTTCTGATATAGGTGAACAAATGCTCTGCGTTGTTCCTTTCAACCAATCACTTCCTGGGCGGCACTAAGCCCCGGCTGCAGCGGCGTTGCCTTGCAAAATAAATTGCGGAAGGGAGAAGAATGCCTGACATCTGGGACATTTCTCACGCTCACAGATGTCGGGCTTTATTCCTGCACTTACATCCCGTAAGCCAGACTACACTGGATGTAAATGTCAGATGAAATGTAATGAGAAAATGAAGTGAGGACTTTCTCCACACACCTTTAGCATTTTAAGTGCTGAACCTTTCTTTGATGTAGCTTCCTAAGTGCCTGTGTTAGTTTTTATTTTCCAGCAGGGGGAAACCAGGACACCTGTTCTTCACTGACTCGGTTAAGGAACATCAAAGGCTTCCTTTATTCACAGAGGAATGTATACCACCAGCATGTTCTTATGGGAACGTTTGGATACTTGCTTCCAAAAAGCATCTACAGAATATCAAGGAATATCCCAATGTGCACATTCAGCCGTGCTTGAGTTATGGGTTATGTTGTTGTGTGACTGATACATTTACTTCAGATTTGATCAAGAAAAAGTCCAAGGATTCCCACAAAGTTTTATGTTGGATATGCTGTCCTGACTTAAAGTCTTCTATACAGCTAGTTTAACATGCATAGCATTACATTCTCCAAAGAACGGGCAGGTCATTGTGTTTGGCAGAGTTTGATGAAGGAAAGTATAGCTCTTTCTGTTAAACTGCAAAGATTAACACAAAAATACACAGATTTTTGTAAGTACAAAATATCTCGTTCATCAGGAGAGAATTATTGACACGAATCAACGTACACATGGTGCTTAACCCTCATGTTGTCCTGGGGGCAATTATGACCTGTTCTCAGTTTTTTTATTACAGAAAATGGGCCTTTCATAATATCTCTAAAAAATTTCCACAGTAAAAATATCAAATAACTTTGGAAAAAACATAAAAAAACACCCACAACATTGAAAAACTGACAAAAATGTCTGAAAAAGCAATAATAGTTCCAATTGTTTTGTTTTCATGGTTGACGGGATGACAACGCGGGTTAAAAATGATGCATTGTAATCTGTAAATACCATTCACAGAAGCACCAATGCTTTAACGACCAAGGATTGAACACATCCATGTGTAGTTGACAATTAAACACCATCAAACATAATGAACTCAAGTCAAATAAATATTAACACAAACATGTTAATATAACTGTAAATAGTGGATGACTTACAGATGAAGCCGTTTTTTGGACTTTACGGCACCGGATTAAGAGGATTCAGACTCTAGGGGCTTCTCATGCCACTTAAATTGCCTCCATTGCAACTCCTTCAGCTGCAGGGATCGTCTCCTGCTCTCTGGTAACATCACAAAAATGATTACAAATCAACCTCCAGGTAAGACACAGAAATTGGCATATATTTATCTAGGGAGCATGTGACAAAACGCACACAAACACACTCGGCTCAAAGCAACAATCAGTCCCATTGTACAGTAGGTTGACTTTACAGTCATTTTTCAAAGCAGAACGTCTCGATGTTGAATCAAAGACAAATGGCACAATCAGTAATAATCCCGCAGGTACACATGCACTGTGCCGTTTGAGAACATGTCTGAAGTATGTGTGGGGGGGAAGGGGGGGGGGGGGGGGGGGGGGGGGGGGGGGGGGGGGGGGGGGGGGGGGGGGGGTTCACCTCTTACACTTTTCCTGAAAACAGTCCTGAATTTTTAAGTCTTCAGATTATTATTTGGTCTTTAAAAAGTAAGTGAATACCTACTGCTCATTGTTTTAAGTTTTAAAAAACTTTATGCTTGAATTTCCTCCTGGGACTCAACTCTGGGACTCTAGACCACTGGGACTAGTCCGGCTAGGGTTTGTGAAGGTCGCAGGTTCAAATCCCCAGACCGGCAGGAGAAAATCGGTAAAACCTTTGCAAATGAGAATTTTACTCCTCTACATATCCTAAATAAAATGTATACTTTTACTCCGATACATAACCACTAAGCATCTTCGAATACTTCATTGAAGATGGGGACGAAGACTTTGAATGGATTGATTTGAATGGATGTTTAAGAGGTTGTGGAAACCCTAAATATGATGCTTCACTACAAGGAAGCCACAATAAAGTTTTTTTTTTTTTCTAAAGTTTCACTCCTAATAGTTTAGTGCATTTAATATCATACAATTACTTTTGGTACCAAAGTAAAGTACATATGAGATATTTTTAGACTGAAGTAATGCTCTAAAAGGGGATTTCTACCAAAGTAATTTTCTGTGACGATACTTGTATTTTTACTTAAGTATTGCTTTCAAGTACTTTATACAAGACTGTGATCCACTGGCTCACAACCTCTTCAGCATCATGACCCCCCCCCCCCCCCCCCCCCCCCCCCCCCCCCCCCCCCCCCCCCCCCCCCCCCTCCTAGACTATGTTGTGCAATAATTGATTTGGCGTTCTCTTTCAGCAATTAACCCCATCACCTCTCGTTCAATGCCTATTTCGACCCCTCTAAGATAACCCAATCCTTTGGGTAAAAATGCAGCGACTGACTGTAAATCCTGAGCATGAGTAGAGCAGGAGGCAGCGTTTACTCTCCCGTTTCACTGCTGTATCTATGTTGATGTAATTATGCGTGCATTGATTAGTTGCATTGACAGGCTTACAGTAACAACTGGAGCTGAATTAAAGAGGCTAATAAATATGACTGCCAATATGTAATGATGCAGGAAAGGCTGACTGTGTAGTTGTGTAGCAGTTGATTATCCCCCAAGAAGAAAATGATTTTACCGTCAGCATGCTTTCCAGTTTTTGTCAGCAGCATGCCGCTCTCTCCCTCTTCCTCCTGCGTCTTTGCATCTCCAATCTTCCCATTTTCCCTCGACGCGTCTCTTTCCTGGTCTGCCTCCCTCAGACTGTCATCGTTTGCTTGTATCCTGAAGTGCTGATTCATCATCCTCTAAAGATGAGCCATGTTGCCCCAATTAGATGGACAATTTAATCTGATGTGAGGTGAGAACATCAGTACTTCCTGCATAGATTGCACACTTTATCATCTAAGTAGCACCAGTTTTTTCCACTGGCAGCGAAACGGGACATGCAGTAATACACACCATCAAGGTTTAATTTCAGCAAACAGCATTTAGGCTGTGTCAGTGTGATTGCTGCTGTCAATCACCTCTAAGCTGGTTGAAGGGGGGGGGGGGGGTTTGGTGGGAAACGGCAGTATTAACATTCAGAAACAACCACATCCAAGAATCTGTTACTTTCTCAGTGCACATATGGATGCTCAGGGTGCTGGAGCATATCCCAGCATCCACTGGGCAAAAGGCAGAGAAAGGCTCCGTCATCGGGCAAGCGTATGAACCTAGAATCTGATTTGATTTACACACAACAACGATATTTACATGCACACAATACTCTGGTTTTTGCCCTTATTCCAGAAAAGACAATGTTCCAACTAAGCTGTTTACATGGCTGATGAAGTGAATATTCAACTAACATTCTGGTTTACATGCAGCTGTGCAAAACAGGGTTCCAGCGGTGATCTGGTTCGACCTTGCGAACAAGGCGTCTCTCTTTCATTCCTTCAACCAGCTTCATGAAAAGGTCGGCATTGCATTGTTTGCTCATATCCAAAAACCTGTTGATATGCAGGTTCTTCATAATGTGTAATAGGAGCTGTGTTTCTTTTTGTTGGAGCATGCGTTTCTATCACAACCGAACAGTTGTGTACAAAAACCATAGAAACACACAGATGCGCTGTAGGCTGTACAAAGAACGCTGTAAAACCCGAATAATACCGGCATATCTCATTTCTTATTAGTGCTTAACTGGAATATGCTATTTACATTAATCTCATGTATGTTTGGCCATGTCCATTTTGTTATATAAGCGACCCAGGGAGGCAAAAAGAATTTCAGCTCTGAGTGACAATAAAGTTGTATTGTATCTTATGTATTGTTTATTATTGTATTATCACCGTATTGTATATCGTATGGTGTTTTATGCCCTTTAGTGTCATATTCTGAATAATAATAAAAAAATATTAATAAGAAATTACAAAACTCGCAGGCAGAACTTGAAGCATGTCTTCCTCTTACAGAAGAGGAGCCTTGTGTGTAGAAAAGCTGTCAGTTGGGGAAAATTAAACTTGCATTTGTTGTTTTTCACTAAAAAGCCCCACTGAGAAACAGTGGTTGTTTTTTCTTCTTCTAAGTCACAGGGGCTCCTTTTGATACATGGCATTGCAGAAAAACGTGATGGATTTACATCATAGCATGATAAAACACTGTCATAACGACAGTGGAATTGGATTCACAAAGACACACACTTGACTTGGCTCAGAGGACTATCTTTCAACAAGAACACAGGTTAGAATAATTAACCTCACACTGGGAAGTAACAGCAAACTGAAATCAACTGCCCAACACTTGCTTTGGTTTAGTTTTTCCCAAGCAAATTAACCTCTGTTCTCCAAAAGGATATGATGGTGGAGGTCTTTGGTTTTCTATGGTATGCTGAATCAACCCATTCTCACTTACAACGTGTAAAATACGATGTTTGGACAGTGGCAAACACAGGACTTTCATGGGTTTCATGGATTTCATGTCCTGCGTGTGTCCTTTATGTCTCACAACCCACAGTGTTATTTCTAGCATACAAGATTGAGAAACCTCATCCAAGCCGGGTGGCTGGAGAAGCTGTTTGTTGTTGTTTTTTTAAGGAGGACAACAGTTGCGGTTTGAGAGCGACGCCTCGACCCATTGACTCAACTCTCCTTGGCTAGCCGACGGACATGTAGATAAGTATTTTGGGAAGAAAACATGGGCGAAAATGACCCTCACTGGCGTCCAAGGCCACTCGCCACAGTGCTAACCGGTAAACAAAGATGACAGCTACCGGCCGTATGGGCCCTTAGTCACCGATTATAATCTCCCCAGGCGAGCTCTGTCCTGCTGGCTCACATCGCTGCATTTGCTCGGAGAAAAGCCGCAGCAGCTCAACATAGCCCCAGAGGAAAGCTTAATATAATTCCTGCACTTTGAAAGATCTCATCTTTTTAAATCTCGGCGAAGTGGGAGGAGGAATGGAGGCATGACGGGAAGACGATGTAGCAGTGGGTGGGGAGAAACATGCCAGTCTTTTGCCTCTTTTTTCCCCTCAAAGTCCTCTCTCTCTGTCTTTCTTTTCCCAAATCTCTCCTCTCCCTGCATCCTCAGCGACGATAAGAGTGGTGTAGAGATGTTAGCAACACCACTGTCCTTCCTCCTCCTCCTCCTCCTCCTTCTTTCTTAACGGTAAAGAGCCCCTCTGAGAGAAGAGGAAAGCAGAAAGCTGTTTACTTGCCTTTCACTCTCATTAACTGCAACCGAAGGTCAGCCTGTCAATAAGCTCGGGTTCGACTTGAGACAATGGGTCTTTTCAAAAATAGTGAGTATAAAACCAAATAATTAGCAGCACCTCTGCTATAATCTTTAATGCCAAGCTGCAAGCTCAACAAGTGAAGTTTCAGTCCAAATGCACTGAGGTGGAAAGGGTATGTTTTGAATAGGAAAGCAGTGGAACTATGAGTTGCATGTTGATTAGGTACTTATTCACCACTGACTGAGTTTCGCACTTTTTTTCAAATATCAAATTTTGCATATTTACACATCCAGTGGATAACTTTCTTTACCTTTTCAGTTTTTTTTTTAAGTCAAAATACTCCGACCCTGAGAGTTGAGAACTTGTCTTGATTGGGTGAAATGTCCCAAGATGTGTGCATTCATGGGTTTTCTGAATAATTGGTTCATTTGACAGTTGCAAAGTTGTGGTATGAAAATATTTTTTTTCCACTAGAAATTAGAAAAATAACTTTTATCATCACTGCCAACAAAAATATGTTATTTTCTCATCTGTGACACATTTGTGTCATTGTATTGATTTTAAATTGGGACATTTTCCAGCCTTTGCGTAGAAATAAATGTCTGTCCAACACTGGACCACTCTTAATGTGCACTTTAAGGACAGATTGGTTAACCTCTGCACCAACAGAGTCTAGAGGCGTTGGGAAAATGTTCTCTTTAGATCATTAGTGTTCTTAAACACTTCCTGTGTGACAATCCGCACTGAAGACGCATGCATGCTACACTTACATTAAACATAAACACTTATTACACATCAACATGTTTTTTTTTTTTTTTTTTTTTTTTTTCAAAAATCTGTTTATTGTCTTTTACAATTCAAAAAGACATACAGACAAATAACTCACAAGTGAACAAAACACCTAAAATAAAATAAAAAAAATAAATAAAAAAAAAGGAAGAACCAGCACCTGGTCTAATGACCAGCATTAGATTATTACTGTGAGACAAAATATTTTAAGATTGATATCTCAGGGGAGTATGTTGAGACTTAGTCCAAGAGATTTAATCACAGTCCACAGGCTAGGTATGAGGTGAAGGCAATGTCCTCCTGATTCTATGCATCCCGACGTCAGTGTGTAAGATCCATACATTTTTGAGCAAGCGAGTACATTTGGAATTAACATGAAGATAACAGACTTACAGCCACTATAAGAATGAAAACATAATCAAAATCAGCTAGAGAACATTCAGTCAATCCTCATTATGAGTATTCAAATTTTCCAAGAATAGCAAAAACTTTTTCCATATCTCTTGGAACACATAGTATTTACCTTTAATCATAAAGGTGAGCTTCTCCAAGGCAAGAGAGCTTGATAATGTAGACATCCAAGTACACATCAACATGTTACCGTTATCATGATGAGCCTGTTGCCATGCTAGCGTTAGCTTTTAGCGCAA
This sequence comes from Etheostoma cragini, assembly GCF_013103735.1. Classification (NCBI taxonomy): domain Eukaryota; kingdom Metazoa; phylum Chordata; class Actinopteri; order Perciformes; family Percidae; genus Etheostoma; species Etheostoma cragini. The sequence goes on along the minus strand of NC_048419.1, from coordinate 24,636,162 downwards.
AATCACTGTGTGCTTAAGCACAGCCTCACAGAGCTGCTAGCATGCTCGTGCAGACTCTTAGCCAGGTTTACTTGTAGCAGATGATGAGATTTGAATGCAACATGCCAACCAGAAGAACAAAGCACATACTTCTCTTCAAAAATAAAGCTCAAGAAGAAGGCTGGAAATATGGACAAAGCATGTACACAGACACTCTGGATAAAACTCCAACAATGCAGGAAAAACGGGGATCTGACAGTGGAAGAGTGACACTGCTACTCAGCAAACAGTCCACCAGTGTTTAGGTGAGTGATCGCATCCCAGCAGGTCAACACACGGCAGTGGACAGATGGCAGTGTCCTCATGTCTTTCTGTCTGTTCCTGTTTCCTTCTGCCTGTCAAGGGGAAAAGGTCACCTGCTCAGGAGGATCACAGCTCTCTGTGGCTGTTCTCTTCATCAGAGAGCTGCCACACAGATCACATCAGGAAATATGTCCCCGCTCTGCAGAGGGCGACCTTCTCGGCTGCTCCGGAACGGCGGCGGAGTCGTTGGATTTCCATTAAAGTCAATGTGTGTATTTCCACTGACTGGACGACTGCGTCCCGACTCCGTCCCAGCCCCCTGGTGCAGCTACTATATCTACACGGCAGATAGTGTAGGACAGGAAGTCAAACATAGACCCAAAGTAGAACAACCGGTTCATTTTCAAAATAATATGGGATCACATGTCCCTGAACTACACCTTGAAAACACAGCACAGAGTTGTTTCCGCTCTACTCCTCTGGATGGAAACAAACCGTTGTTGGTTTTTTGGTTCTATTCCACGTTAATTCTGCAACAAATCTGGACCTGGGGGGGGGTGTTGACGAGCCGCAGCTGCGGAAATTTGGGGTCACTCAGCACGAGAAGGTGGAGCAGCTCTCACACGCGTCACATCTAAAATACTGAGCACCATTAAAACTAAAACATTTACTCAGTACTATTTCAGAAAAACACCTCAGTCTTTTCTTTATCAAATGCTATGAAATTGAATGAGACGCCCCAAAATGAATGAAAGTAGAGATTTTTACAATCAAGTTATTTTGGATAATTAACATTGGGTAGTTAAAAAGAACATTGATATGGGAACACGGGTCAGTCATTTAGGAACATGAACATTTTACTTGCTTAATTGCAACTTTTAAGCAAAGGATCTGGATGCTTACACTAGTGCACTTCCCTCATTAATTCTAAAGTAGAAGTACTGTAAACAAATGAGACGATAACTGAAGTGTTTCACAGCCTCCTCCGGGCCACTTCACTTTAAAATGTGTCCCACTCCATTGGTTTTGGTGGTGCATCTGCTGGGCTTCCCTTGTTTTTTATTATAAATGAAGTGTATTTATTCTGTTCAGCAGTAAATCTAACAAAATGCGGCCAGTTAAGCTGTGAAAACATGGGCCAATACCAAGTGTCCAAACTGAAAGGACAGGTGAACTTTACATTTTAATAATATATATGTATTTTTTAAATGGCCTTGTGATACAAGACTCCTGGGAAAACTATAGAAAAGCAGGAGGGACCACCAAAAGCCTGAAGGATGAATCATTATTTATAAAATGGCTCCATGTCTTATGTGCATTAGTGTCGAATACACAGTGTGCTGCTCTCTTTCTCCTCAGGCGGAGGGGAGGAATATAAATGATGGTATTTTACTAAGTAGGAATCCAGGCACAAACAACACACACGACACATTCGAACACACACATAGACGTGTGAACACGCACATGCCTAAATGTATAGGTACATGTACTGAGTGCACGCACACACACACATACTGTATGGGTGTGTGTGTTACAAAGCGTGGCTTTTTTTTACTGTGAACCTGTGTGAAATTCCAATATTGCCACATGGGTGTGCACACATCTGTGTTTGTGTGTGTGTGTGTGTGTGTGTGTGTGTGAGAGAGAGAGAGAACCATGTGCAGGGCTACTGATATGGACTGTCCTGAGCGGCTATTTGGTCATAAGCGTGTGTGTGTGTGTGTGTGTGTGTGTGTGTCAGAGTCCTCTCTATTGCCCCATTCACTCAAACTAAAGGTTAAGAGATGACCCACCGAGCCAGATAGTTATGACCACATAAACAGTGTTTGGTTGTGGTTAAAACCTTTTTGCCCTGTCAGTAAACTCACCATCAATCTTCTAAAAGTATCTTCAGAGATTGATAAGCTGATATTTTGAGGTGTTTACCAACATATACTTGGATGTGGAGTAAGGAAGTAGGTAAAAGGAATTAATAGAGCCCTTATCAGAGATAAAAACCCCAAAGTGCTCTACATTAAACATCCAAGATGAAGTAGCAAAGTCAGCCTTGTTGCCAGTTCGGCCCGGTGACCAACGGTTGGACTCCAACGCCACGCGCCTCCCTGCTGGAGTTTAGGAGCTAGTCTCCCCCTAGAGAGTAAGAACTCAACCTAACAAACCAACTAACTAACACAACTAAAACACACAAAATATGAATAAATGAAATTCCTCATAATTACACTCCAGATAATGACAGAAACTCCTCCCCCTCCGTCCCCCCTCCTTTGTGACTCTCTCCTTTAGTTTATTATCTGCTCTCTTTCAATTTGTTTATATATTCAGTTATTCTCTAATTATTTCAACTTCTGTGTACATCCATCTTCCTCTTTCAGATGACACGGAAGAACAATGTTTCTCTTTCCTCTCTCCTGCTGACTATTTCTTTTTGTCTCCTCCTCTGACACTCTCTCTCTCTCTCTCTCTCTCTCTCTCTCTCTCTCCCGGTCTCTCAGACAGAAGAGTCACAGACCGCATTAACCTTTAAGAGCTAAAAAATCAATGCCCTGTTGTTAATTTGTGCTAATTTGCTTCCACTTAGTTTTACAGCAGACTTCTTTTTCTCTGCGCTGTGAATTTTAAAACCTCTCCTCGCAGCACATGACAACATAACGCCTGCAGATGTTAACCCTCGTGATGTCCTTGGGTAAAATCGACCCGTTTTCAGTTTTAAAAAAAAGTTGTCACCAAAAAAATGGGCCGTGGAAATAAGCGCTGGAATTTTTAATGTTGGTCAACATTAAAAATATGGAAAAACTTTGGAAAAAACTGCAAAAACATTTGAAAAAAAAGACCCACAACATGGAAAAAGTGACAAAATGTCGGAAAAAACAACAATTATGTTGAAAAAACTTTTTTTTATGGATGACAGGAAGAAATAAATCCTTAAAATAACAGAAGAGTACTGGCAGCTCATTACCCGGACTTTCTACAATACATCAGGGCTGTAGTACTCGAGTCAGGTCTTGGACTCGAGTCCGGACTCGAGACCGTTTGTCTATGATCTCGGACTTGTCTTGTTCTCGGCCAATTTTTCTTTTATATCCAAAATAAATGATGTCAAATTACGGGTAAAAGCAGCAAAATCGATGAAAAAAAAAAACGCAACAAAAACATTGATATAAGGGGAAAATAAGGGAAGACAACACAAGGGTTAATATACTGTATATATTAATATATTACAGCCTCACATTATCACAACTGGCCTTTTTACTATGTTATGATGTTAAAGCAGTAAAATATATGGATATGTTTCTTTCCTTTCATTCATAGGCACCCAGGCCATAGTGTCTTGTGTCAGTATCGGGACTGAAACCACATGCCATTGTATCTCATTATTTGAAATGAAACCTTATTCCTCTGCGTATCCACGCCTCAAGGGTGCATTATCATATCTGATACAGTAAATAAATCAACGTTATGGATATTCTGCAGAGTGTATGGATTCAAACATTTAGGCTCTAGGCCTGGATGGTGTGCCTTGCATGTCGGAGGGACTGGAACCTGGTTTGCTTGGTCTCAAAACCTCATAAGGAAAAATAAAAAAGAGATTCACAAGAAATATTGTTAAGTTTATAAGTAAGAAAACGAATGGCAGGAGCTAATATCAATGCATTGTCCTGGAAGCAACATGAGTTTCACTATAGGACGTTTGTTTTATATAAAAGTATCACAGGAGATGATAAATACAGCGGTACCTTTCACATATTGTAGATTACAAACATCATTTCAGCCAGGAGCTGATTAAATAAGGCTTTTAGCAGAATGGTTACAGTAAACTTGAGAGCTAAGAATGTTGTAGTATTATATTATAGTACAGTATATACAGTGTAATGTATATCTGCTGTAGTAAAAGGAATACATTCTTGAACCAATACCCTTTTGGGTTTTTCCTTGGGTTAGATACATTTAAAATCAGGATAACTTTGGCATCATTTAAAAATGTTTTTTAAATCATTTTTCATGTTTAAATCTGTCACTACATACATTTAGTCATAAAATGAAATGGACATTTTCACAGGTTGAAACATCACATGCTTATTTTATGAAGAAAAAATATGTATGTATCCCAAAAAATGGATTGAAGTGGTTTTAAATGTGCATGTATTATATCAGATAAGCCCAGCAGCAGGAAGGCTGATTAAATTAATAAATAAAAGAGGAACGTACTTCAACCATTTTAGAACCTTATGACCTGTTAAAACTAGCCACTGTAACTCTAAAATATAGGCATGACTCTCTCTCTGTAGTTTCTCTACTCGGATGTATTCAAAAACAGATTTTTAGTTGACAGTTCATGAGAAAGAGTTGATTTTAAACTAATTACAAGGTTTGTAACAGGAGATTGGGAAAGGAGAGATATTTCCTTTTTGATAGAGCTGTGTAGACCGCTAAGGACTTACCAAACAACTAAACAGGAGCCATGGATGAGAAGTGTTTCACAGAGCTCCGTGTCGAGTGTTTGTTGAAATCAGCTACTTAAGATTTGGGAGCATTGTCTACATTTGTTTTTCACCCTCACCTGCCGACCTCTCTGAGTTGGTGACCGGCGAACAGGAAAGACCACCTCACGGCAGAAATCCCCATCTGAGAGCAAATGTTTGTGCATGTGCCCCTGCATGATTATCATCTCTCAAGGCGATTTGTAAGCTCATAGATGTGCAGAGAGAGAGAGAGTGTGTGTGTGTGTGTGTGTGTGTGTATATGTGTGCCTACTTGAAAATCAGCAGCAGAGTTAGTCCTCTTGTTAGAGTAGAATCTCATGTAGATAAATCAGAGCCCCACTGTGTTCGGAGACTGGTCCCAAAATCCATAATAGATCAGAATGACAGATTCCTGAGACTCGGTGTGTGGAGGCACAAACTTCAAATAAAAACTCTGCCAGACTTCTTCAGGGAGAAATGCGTTATGGTTGGCACAATGACGCCATCAATACAGAAGGCCTCTGGGCTCGAGGAAAAGCCTGAAGGCCTACAGCCTCGTTCACAGTCCATAGAAGAAGAAAGGCTGGGTGGATGGATGGATGGATGGATGGAGAGGTAGATGAATAAATAGCGGAGTGGATGACTGGTGTATGGACAATGCCTGGATAGATGGTGTTTTATATCCAAGATGTTTCACTTCCAGGATTGCTCCGATGCCGGTGGATGTCACTTTTTTTAGCTGGAAATCCGTTACACTCTTCATTCATTGTGTTGTAATTCTGACCTCTGGTGGATTTCTGAGGACTATGGTAACCTGGTCCTCAGGTCTCTGCAGGGTAAATCCAGACAGCTAGCTAGACTATCTGTCCAATCTGAGGACTATGGTTACCTGGTCCTCAGGTCTCTGCAGGGTAAATCCAGACAACTAGCTAGACTATCTGTCCAATCTGAGGACTATGGTTACCTGGTCCTCAGATCTCTGCAGGGTAAATCCAGACAGCTAGCTAGATTATCAGTTTTCACCAACGGATTAATACGCATTTGGTGTGTGTGGATATAGGTCAAAATAAACTGCAGTGTGTGTGTGTTTGTGAGAGTGTGTGTGTGTGTGTGTGTGTGTGTGTGTGTGTGTGTGTTCATGACAGAAACATTCCCCAGTACAACAGTGTGACTCTAAACCTTCAATCTGTCTTAAAGTCTTTCCAGTTGATGTCCCAGAATACCTAGCTGATTCTACACTCTTAAGAGCCACATGGTCAAAAGACAGACTTTTCATCTAAAAATAAATCCAACAACCGTGAATCCTAAAGGAAATGTATCCGTCTTGAGGTATTAGGATGAAGACAGTGTGTTCTTATGAAGTAGCAGACATCTTTAAAGAATCCCGGTTGTATATTTTCTCCTCTCAGCTCCAAGGCTACTTAACCTCAGACAAAGTTTTTAGGTTTGGGTCGGTTTGTCTCAGAATTGGAAGAATTACCCGTGTTGATTTTTTTTTGAAGCAGAGCAAATTGCTCCTGATTGCAGTCCGTCACCTCTGAACTCCATGGATTATTCATCCTGCGATGTGAAGAAGTGATGCCGACACGCTGTGCGTGTGTGTGTGTGTGTTTGCATAGTTGTCCGTGTACGAGACCCTGAGCCAGCGTGTGTGCAGCTGATCTCTTCGACACTTAACCTGTTACTTTGGTAGAATTTTCATCTTGGCCAATCATCTCAGACTTAATTTAGATTTTTTTTTTGTACATGATATACATTAATCCTTTGACTGGGTAACTTGGCAGTGTTGATGTCATTAGTGCCTGCCACTATAATTAGATTGGATAATACTTTATTCATCCCACAGTGGGGAAATTCCCTTGTTACAGCAGCAGCGGTTTCCTACAGTAAAAGCAAAAAACAAACTAAGACACACACAAAAAAACAGGCAAGCAAGCAGAATGTATAGAATGAATGTAAAGTGGCATTAAATTAAAGGTATTGTAGTGCGGTTGTAGTGTGCAGGTGTTGTAGATTAATGACAATGTGGCCATACATGAGACAGGTATGAAAGCTTTTCACTCAAGGAGTTCTGCAAAATTCAGTCAATGATAATTCATTGCATTAGTCATTGTGATGATTTACAGTCTGAGTATTGACTGATGATATTTGCAGTAGTTTAAAGATACCCTTCCTTCTTTTGGAACCGTCTCCTTTAACGTTCAGCGCCCGATGTCGCCATCATGGCCGCGACTGCTCTCGCTAAAACCCACTTATTGTACCATTCATTCCAAACCAAACCGGTAGCGGCTCTAAAGCTATTGGGGCCATAGATGAGCTCTGTAACTGGAGGATCAAGTGGAACCAGGCACCAGAGCCCGTATTTCTAACATCCCAGACCGCTGTGTGGACTGGCCAGTCCCTCCTCCGCAGCGTTGTAAGGGAAGGTCTGGCAATGCGAGACTACAACAACAGTGACCCCTTGGGCCAATTTAGCGCAGCTGCTATGCGCTCAAAAGTACTGAAATAAGATTCTACTTCAGGCCAGTGACGGCTGGTAATCTGGAATTTGGGCAGATTAAAAAAAAATGGCCGTGACATAGACTTCTTAGATCCAGACACAATGGAATTTCGTGTGATGCAGTACATGATCCCGTGAATCTGGCATAATCTCACGATATGGTGAGAATCCAGCTGCTGTGCATGGTAAAGCCTCACCAATCTCAGCATAAATATGGTAAACCAGGCATGTTAGCTTTCGGCTACTGTGTGACATCGTCATTCTGGCTACCTGGGAAGACTGTGGGTGGATGCATCTCTTCTTTTGTGCTTGACGATGCAGCATTTCGAAAAGGCAATTAGATTTATAATTCAAATTTTTGATGAACCAAGTGTAAGTTCAGTCATTTATATGCTACTTCAACAGGCAGAACAAAGAAGAAAATAAAAATGTAGTTATATAAACTAGTAACGGGTTATCTGAATAACTGCAACCTCAGACATTCATTTGATCTGCCTTTCTGGCATTTTCATCTTCTTTCTGTCTTTCTCTTTTCCTTCTTTCCCTTGTTTTGGCATTCCCATCCTCCCTCTTTCTCCATTTCTCACCACCTACCATCTCCTTCTTCCCCCCATCATCCTTCTCTGTGTTTCCCATTACAACTTCTGTCTCTTCTTGGCTAATAGTCGAGTATCTGCCCGCGACGCTGATGAGGCCCATTAGCGCGAGTGAGCCGCAACAAAGGAGGATCACAGCTCTGCAATGTAATGTGATGAGCTTCCTCTCTCTTATCAATTCCAGGAAACATTAAAAGGAGTACGGGGGGAAAAAAGCCTCTCATTTCATACACCCATAATTAAATGACACAGACGGGTTGATAGTCCCTGGACCATTGTGAATCCAAATTACGCAAAGTAATGAAGTAAAGCACTTAAAAAACTGGAGGTAAGGGCCAGGGATGCTTTGAATTCATCTTTACGTTTCTGCTGCATTTTGCATGCTTTGTGTACATTTATAAAGACGTAAATGTAAATTTAAAGGAAAAAAAAACAACTGAAAAATAACATCCTGTCCAATTTCAATTATAATCTGCTTTGATGTACCAAGGCTTTTGGTTTTTTTATATGTTATTCAGAGTACATATCCGTGCAGCCAAGAAAGTCTCCTTGACTGAATATTTTAGAATGCATCTATCTCTCATGCATTTAACATAATGCCACCGACCTGCAGAGCTCCTCTCAAAGCCACGTGCACACAGAAAGCTAGTTGTGGATCAGGTCCAGGGGGCCTGAGAAGGAGTGACAAGATGGAGTGTTAGTCCAGAGTTAGTAACCCTAACCCTTTTTGTCATTACTACACTGCATTTGCAACATAATTATGTCCCAAAAACATAACTGACTCTAACATACCATACATGACCCTCTAAAATTTAGTTACCTTAAAGCAAACCTTCCACAAGACTTACACAATGATTCTTATAAATCTGAAAAACTCATCTTGTTTGGATTATAAACTCAAGGTTGCTTGCGTGTGTATTACACCTGCAGTAGTGGACTAGACAAAGCGGTCTGACCAAGCTTCACTAGGACATTACCAGGACCCCTACTGACATGAAACGTTACTTTTTATAGCAATTAAAATGTCCTCAGTGTGTAAAAACCCATTGGGGGTGTTACATTAATCCTGACAATATGGAGAGGAGTTAAACACATATGTATATATATATATGTACATATACTGCATATAAAGTATATATATCCACTGTAAAACACACACATATATACACATATGTATACATATACACACTTATATATACATATATACACACATGTATACTGTATATACAGTTTATATATGCACTGAATATATACACATACATATATACACAAACACATAAATATACACACATATATACTTTACATACCATATATACATATTCAGTATATATGTACACACACACACACACACATATATATATATTATATAATCTATATGTTATATTTAGATCTGTATATATTTTTTTCTTTCCCCTTTTCATTCTTCATGTTGCCAAGCTCATGGCTTCTAGTGATGCTTAACTGCGTGTTCTACCACTGGATTCTGGCTTCCTGTAGCTCAAAGTATTGATTTCAAGACCCAGACCTCTCAGGTCATCTGGGACCGGTCTACTTTCTGTCCCCAGAGTCAGAACTAAACAGGGTGAAGCAGCGTTCAGTTTCTATGCTCCTCATATCTGGAACAAACTCCCAGAAACCTGCAGGTCCGCTGCTACTCTCAGTTCTTTTAAATCAAGGCTGAAGACCTTTCTTTTTAATGTTGCCTTTCTTTAAATGATGATGTTCCTTTCTTTAATGTCTAATTTTTTATACTGCACTGTAACTCGTATTCTTGTTTTTTATCTGTTTTTGTTTTTTACTGTTTTTTTTAACTGATTTTGTGTAAAGCACTTTGAATTGCCCTGTTGCGGTAATGTGCTCTACAAATAACGCTGCCTTGCCTTGCCTTCCTTCAATAAAATCTGTAGAGTATTGTCAAGTCGGATCACGCACCCCCCATACTTGACATTTCCATTGTACTTAACTATCCCACAAGGTCTGCTTGGAGGCTGAACACAGCATTACTTTCGGATGCAAACTTCTGTCAGTACGTATGAGATGATTTCCTTTTATTTAATCAGACGGACTCTATATCAGCATCCGTATTATGGGAAATATTGAAAGTTGTACTAAGGGGACAAATTATATTTTTAGCATCACGCAATAAAGACAGGAGGCAAACTCAGGAAAAACTAATTGACTCCATCTTGAAAACTGATCATCAGTATTCAAAGACCCCAACACCCGAGCTATACAAGGGAAAATTGAACCTTAAAGCACAAAATGATTTACTGTCCACAGAAAAGACTGAACGAAATCTGTTGCGGTCGCATGCATTTCTCTATGAACAAGGAGAGAAGGCAGGGCGCCTTCTATCCTATCAGTTGAAGGGCAAATCTGCATCCAGATTTATTCCTACCTATCTATCTATCTATCTATCTATCTATCTATCTATCTATCTATCTATCTATCTATCAGGAAGGCGCCTCAAGAATCGACAATGGACCCCCAAGAAATCAACAGCACTTTCAGAAAATATTACCCAGAATTATACTCATCAGAATTCCCCCACAATACCTCTGATATGACAGAATTTTTAGAAAACTTGTGTACTCCAACAATTACAGACCTCTAAATAAACAGGAAGTTTATGAAATCAATGAAAGATATGCAGTCACTATA
>NC_048419.1:24617762-24625449 GCF_013103735.1 Etheostoma cragini | reverse complement strand
TATATATATATATATATACATACATACACACACATGCACTATAGTCACTCTATAGTATATCCATGGACCCCATCAAAGCGAAATGGGTAGAAGAATTTGGGACAAATATGTCAGATGCTGTATGCACGTTTCTATCTGATTCATTAGCATGCACTATAGTAAGGTTAGGCTGGCCTAAATATACTCCGACATGGATGACATCTGTGACAGATGTAGAACGGACAGAGCAGATCTACTTATTCCAGGTTGAGAGAGTTCTGGACATCAATATTTAAGGTCTTAAATGAAGCCTTCTGCTTTAATTTACAACCTCGCCCCACATTGGCTGTGTTTGGGGTACAAAGTGGAGATTTTATAATGCCCAAGGGAGAGTGTTAGCACAATGGAGAATACTCATGGAATGAAAAAAAAAAAACACCACCAGAAGCCTCCACATGGCCGATATTATGATGTTTCCGACAAGAGAAAAAAAATCAAATACTTTCTTGGAGGATCATCCAGGAAAATGTACAAGAATTGAGACCCTTTGATGGCTTGACATGAAAGACTTACTACTCATCCCTCTTCATATCTGCTAGGGATGTAGGGGTGGTAGATGTAGGTGTGTGTGTGTGTAGCACAATGGCTACAGTATCATTATCATGAGTAATGGGAGAAAGGTGGTTTTGTCTGTGTTATTATTTTTTGTTACTTTTGTTTATTAATTTAGTTTGCTTTTCTTAACCTTTTAGTTTTTATCTGATTCTTTATTGTTCTTGGCACAAGGGTTTGTTGTGGGTAGGATGGGGTTAATAGAAATATGTCTAGTTACAATTTACATTGTAATGTTGCACTGTATATTGTACGTTCTCTAAAACAATCAAAACACTTAAACGTAAAAAAACATACAAAACATCCTGCTTTCCAGACTGAAAAATACTATGTAATATGACAGGAGCAGGAACTCAGGTGACGTAGTACACCTGAGTGTACTCCTCAGGTGTACTACGTCTCAGGTGTAAGACTGTTCAACATTGTTCACACACACACACACACACACACACACACACACACACGGTTAGTATTATTGGTATTTACGTTAAGATAATAGCATTCAAAACTGTCCGCCAACAGTAAATTAAGGGGGGTAGCAACTAGTGTTTAACCCTTGAATGGTGTTCGCGTCAAATTGACCCTTTTCAAATTTTAACAAGAAGAAAAATGGGAAAAGTTAAATTTTTTTCTACCTGAAAATCAACGGCCTTTACTTATTTTCTGTGATAAACATGTATTCCTGACTCAATTCAGAAACTTATTCTGAATATGACAATTATGTTTTTTCCATAGTGGATTTTTAACATGAATTCAAACCAAAAAATGAATCCTAAGTCCATTTTTAATCGTGTGCTAGTAGAGACTGATTACATTCCCCAAACATAAAGACAACATTTTTTAATAGATTATGAAGTAAAATTCACCCAAAAGTGAAGACAACACAAGGGTTAAAAGTTAAGTGCTTATTGGAAAAGTGAATTGTTTTGTGGCTTCACCTCAGACATTGTTCTAAAAGTCAGACAAAGTTCTTGCTTGATTTATCTTTTAAGTAATCAGGAGTTAGATGTCTAAATCCTACTCTGGGCAATCTGGTTTAGGTACATTAGACACAAAAATGCTTGATTCATAAACAATGTGAGCCTTTCTATCTGAAAATGAACGGGGGTCCTTAAACCCCTTATTCGTATGTAACTTGTAAAAGATTTTATGTTTCTTTAATTAACTTGTTGTTTTTATGTTTCTGTGATGTGGTGAGAGGAATGCAACCTGTCTCCAACGTCTGAATACTGAGTGTTCCTCGCAGTGGTTTCTAATCAGTGAAGAGGAGTTTTGATCTGGACAGAGTGTGAGATTCAGTCACAGTGTGAACTGCAGCCGAAATTGCAAACAAGCTAAATTTTAGAGCCATGGTATTCCAAGTTGGGTATGAAATCAACCAAATAGTTTGACCCTTAACCCGTTGTGTTCTCCCTGTGCTCAAGGTAAGCCAAGTCTGTGAGTGCCTATCGTGCAATATGGCTGTTATATTATACATTATTGTTTTTATGTGATTCATATCTTAGGGAACTAGAGAGAACAAGGCTAAAGTCAAAGAGTGAAAAAAACTCAAACAAAAGCTACCTTAAGTTCTTTGCGGTGTAACAGATGAACAGGCACTTTGAGAGAATCCCAGCACTCCCTGGGTAGCAAAACACATTGGGGTTCCAAATTCATCCTCATTAGTTCCTCATGATGAGTTTAATGAGGACCTCGTTGGGAAGGTTTGGCTTGGCCCACTGTCCTCTGGGTCCTCTGTCATCACAGGCCCGAGAGCTCCTCAAATTGAAGAAGCTGACAAAGAGACATCCATCATCAAGCAGAGGCGGGAGGAGATGGTGGAGGAGAGAGAGAGAGAGAGAGAAAGAGGAAACAAAAACGAGACGGGGAGAGGATGGGGGAACGACAGGGAACAAAGCAGATGGAGTAGAGAGAGGGTCTCCCAGCGGACGAGGGACTGGTTTAGAGCTCATGATTAGCAAAGCCACATCCATCATCCTGCAGAGGAGAGAAAAGGTGAAGAAGAAAAGGAAAAACCGTTGGAAAGACACAATAAGAGCGGACAGAGGAAGCTAAAAAGCCTTGAGAGAAATCACATTGTTGTGACAGAAAGCAATAAACACAATGCAGAGTATGATGTAACCCCGCATCAGGCAGTCACTGAAGAACAAGAACCCAACAAAGTGTAAAAGAAGCTAAATATGTGCTTAAACAAACTGCTTATCTGTTTAACAAACCAATAGGACCACATAAATATAAGCTATCTGTAAATATATACATAAATGTAGTAACCCAACTGCTGTAATATTAATTGGCTGTTTCAGCTGAACAGGACTGGCTCGACTTGCCAGACCTTCCTCCACAGCGCTGCGGAGGAAGGTCTGGCAAGTCCACACAGTATTTCAGGAGGAGAAAACATGCTCTGGGTTATTGGCATTTCTCTTAAACCAATCACAATCGTCGTGGGCGGGGCTAAGCGTCGGACGGAGCCACGGTGCCTCTGTAAAATACCCTTGGGAAGGAACTAGTTTTGGTGGAGCATGTGTACGTTCAAAAGTTGTTTTAGTCGTGCAACAGAAAACTCCGATTGGACAGATAGTCTAGCTAGCTGTCTGGATTATCAGTGGCTAAAGGGTAAAACGTGGAGTTAATAAATTATTTCTTTAAAAATCTTGATTAATACTTTATTTTTATTTTTTTATGTATATACACATATATATATATATATATTTTTTTTTATTCTTTTCTCAGCTGTCTATATTAATGACCTTAACTCTAGTTTTTGTCTGTTGTCTGTCAGTATGTGTGTATGTTTGCGATGCATTTTCTTTTTTTTTTAGGTCCCCTCCAGTTGTTTTGTTAACTGTCTTGTCTAATTGTGAATGTACTGTATTTTCTTGCCTTTGAGGACCCCCTTTAAAACGAGATGCTACAGCTCAAGGGGTTATTCCTAATAAAAGAATTCCAATGCTCCTGAGACAGTTTGGCCCTTGGGCTTCAGGGTTGCAGGGTTTTGAAACTTTGCATTTCAGGAAACCAGGGGACATGGTCTCATGAAAAAAAAATGATAATCCTCCTCGGGCATGGCCCTGCTGGTCATTCTGAAGTCTGAGCTGAAAGTTAAAAGGTTCTTGTGCTTTCTTTCCATCACTGCTGCTCTCCATAGACTCTGGTTTTTACCCATTTACTTTAGCTGTAGGTGTATTAACAGATCATTTTTCCACTCTTTTCAATCTGTGTGCATTCATGTCCCGGTAATGCTTGTTACTCACTCCACTTTCATTGGAATGGGGTGGCACCTAAATCACGTTTGCAGCTGCTGCCGTGGTCCTGCTCGACGCCCAGCTATTATTTCCAGTCATACTTCTATAATCTTTATTGGTGCTGTAATTGCCACTGTTCATCATACCAACTGCTATGATTATTATGAATGGAATTTCTCCATTTATGTATATCTGTATCAGTGTCTCTGTGGATTAACTCTGCATTTTTCCTCGCCACTGTCACACCAAATGGTTGCTCTTGGGGGAATTGTTGGGTTATTGTTGGTGTCATTTTGTAAATTATAGTGTGGTCTAGACCTACTCTGTCTGCAAAGGGTCTGTCCTGAGAGAACGCCTGTTTGGATTTGACATTATAAAAAAAAAAATTGTATTTTAATTATTTTTAGTAATAAGTTGATTTGCCAGAGGAGCTTTTTGGGCTCATGTGCAGTAATTCACAATAGTTTGCAAACCAGAAAAAAAAAAGTCAAAACTAATTTTTCTTCGGGTTTTAATCATAACTTCTTTATTGAAGCTGCCTCCTCTCCTTTTTTAAAAATAATTATTATTATTTTTGGGGCATTTTGTTCCTTTATTAGTGACAGTGGATAGGTAGAAAAGGTGGGAGAGAATTGGGGGGGGGGGGGCGACACACAACAAAGGGCCACAGGTTGGACTCAAACCGGTCCGCTGCGAAGGACTCAGCCAACATGAGAGGTCCTCCCAAAAAAAACTAGGTAAATCCAGAATAACAGCAAACCACAGGCTAGCACAACAAACAACAACAGACCCAGAAAGCACAGGGACTAAACACACAGGTAAACGAGAGATAACAAGGGGCAGGTGACACAAGGCGGATGACCAGGTGAAAGACATCAGACAATTACAAGGGCGGGAAAACCAAAAGACTGGAAGTAAAACAAGACTACACATTAGAGAACAGAGAGACTTCAAAATAAAACAGGAAACACAGACAGAAAACCAACTGCGACCGAAACTTGACAAAACCATGACGCTTTCCACATTTCCAAGAGGGCCTGTCAACACCGTTTTTAGAACAGGCCGGATTTTGCTGCTCATTTGGGTTTAACACATATGTGATCAGTGCAAACTTAAAGCAACACCAGGTCTGTAACGCACTGTGCAAGCCTGCCAGCTCGGGTAGTGGATCTGCTTCCATCGTGTGTGTGTGTGTGTGTGTGTGTGTGTCTCTGTGTGTGTGTGTGTGTGTGTGTGTGTGTGTGTGTGTGTGGGGGGGGGGGGGGGGGGGGAAGGTTCCTAGTTTTGCATTTAGAGTATGAAATATTTCCAGTTAACAACAACTGGTCTCGGCTTCATGATGTATCTCTCTCTGGTGTGATTGATGATAATCTGTTACATTTGAAGTCTGCTAAGATGACTCGATCTTTGACTCTGAGTAATTGTACCCGAAGTAGAAAGTGTTACATAACAGTTTCACACAGTTAAAAAAGTAAGTACTATTTGCTTTCTTGCCCTTTTTTTTTAAACATGCACATTGTTGTGTTTCCCACATTTGAGTCCAAGCCCTTCAGACTGCACCAGGCCTCGATTTCTACTTCTCTCTGTTCTCACTATATTTGACATGTTTTTGATATTTTTGTTTCACTTATTTTCAGGTAATTTTGTTTCCATCCTGTCTTTTTTTTTATTCGAAGTGACCTCTGAAAAAAAATCCTTTATTTGTGTTTTCAGTATATTCGCTAGACGGGGTAAACCCCAAAGTTGACCAAACAATAATAACAATAATTTGAAGCAAGGTTCATACATCATGAATATGATATAAATACCTCTTACAGATATTTAAGAACACAGAGTTTTATTGTGTGAGAATTGAAAATATCTAGTAACAACCATTAGGTCATAATTAAACCTTTTTTTCTCTGCAGCAATAGCCCACGCATCTTTGTTTTAGAATTTAAATTGCCTTAAACCAACATTTGTTGCTCCATGCTCATAAAGTAATTCCACTGATAGGATAGCTTTCAATTTAAGAAAAGTGCCGTAGATAATTGTATTTTCGGGCCTTTAAATTAAGTTATAAAACCAAGAATTGCTACGAACATGCTCACGAGCTCCTTGTGCCTGATAGAGTGAACACAAGTGCTATTAGAGCCGTGGTGAATTGGCGAGCATTAGAAAAGATGTTTGTCATTGCTTGTGAAGTCAAGCATTTGCTTAGCTGAGCAAAGTAACACGGCAGAGCAATATGATGTCGCCTGCAGTGCAATTGAGGCAAAAAAATAGAAAAAGAAACCGAATGAAAAATATAAAAGTAATGAAGCCGGTGACAGACTGATGAAGAACAGGAAAGAAAAATAACACATGCTATATATGAGCGTGAAAACCTTTTGAGCATGTTGTGCCAGAAAAGAAACTGCAGGGGGTCGTGCGAATGCTCGAGTCCTTGCCTGTCGAGAAATCCAAATTCATCTCGAGCATGTGTCCGCGCTCACCCTCTGTGGAGTCCTTACGCGCTTTATAGTTCATTTCCAGACATCACTTGTGGCTCCTAGCCATATTTTCAGAGAGCAGAGAGAGAGAGAGAAACATCCTTGAGAAGCGTCAGGCAGCGAGATGGGGAGCAGCGTCAGCACTTCAGCTCACTCTAAAGGTGTTACCAATCCCTGCGGATGAGCAGAGCGCCACGGAGGAGTGGATGGGACGTAAAATAGCATATGGCCAGGCACTATCATTCTAATTGCAGCTGCCTGTGAATGACCGGCTTCTGCACAGGACACTAAATCCACCTTGTGCATGCTGCTTATCTCTCTCGCTGCTGAGAGCAGAAGAACACTTCTGTGCTTAATAAACAAGCCTCGCATAAGGAGCTTATATGCATAAAAAAATCAATCCCAATCTCCCTGTTATGAGACTATACATTTAAAGTGTTTAACTGTAAAATCAGCCTCTTCTGTTTCTCACCTCATCGTAATTAAAAATAGAGGCCAGTTTAACTTACCTGCTTTTCTGATGGAAGATGACCCTGTCAGACATTAGTCAATAAATTATGATTTTCAAAGGTCTGGAAGCAGACGAAATTTACATTAAGATAGAAATACCATGATTAATTTTAACTTCAAGCCAACAGAAACCTAAACCAATGATTGATAACATTTTTTAAGAGACTGTCCTCACCCAGAAAAACACTCCCGGATGTCGTGTGTACGTGCAGCAAATACAAGGTATTTGAGAGATTTTAGTGGCGGCGCCCTCTAGTGGCCATATTAGTCATGACGGGAACTAAGCAGGAAGGGAGTTGACGAAATATAAGAGCGCCACTACCATTGAGGTAGGTTGGGGTGGAGGATGGGTCAAACACACACGGAAGATTGGGATGTGAACCCTGTTTAAAAATAAAAGTAAACCCCGATTTTTTTTACTAACATCACATGACATAACATCAACATCGATGAAGTACAGTCTGATTTAAACCCAAACCACAATCTCTTTCTAAACTTAACTACATAGTTTTGGTGATTAAATTTAACTAAAATGCAATGATTTTACAACGTTAACCCTTGTGTCGTCTTTCCTTGTCAAAATTGAAAATCAACACTTTTGATTTAAAAAAAAAAATGTTTTTAACTTTTACTCAACACTATTTCAAAAACACTTCAATTTGTTTTTTAAATGCTATAAAATTGAATAAGACACCCCAAAATTAATGAAGGTAGAGATTTGTAATTTCCAAAGAGCGTTGTGTGGAATCAATCATGTTATTTTGGGGAATTAAAAAGAACATTGATATAGGACTACGGGTCAATTTGGCCCGATGTCAACATGACGGTTAAAAGTGGGCGGAGTCTGACGGTGCCGGTTGGGGGGGGGGGGGG
>NC_048419.1:24594078-24617752 GCF_013103735.1 Etheostoma cragini | reverse complement strand
TGATTCACAGTGGCAATATTAGTCACAAAAATAGCCTTCAATACCGCAGCAGTCATTCTCTGGTGTACATGCAGTATGAGGTTGTATTTCCTGCCACTTCTAGGGGCGCTTATTTGTGAAATGCTCGTGTGCTCCTTGTAGAACAAGATAGATATTTATTGATCCCAATAAAATGGGAAATTACAGATGATTACGAATTACAAATGACCCAACTTCGGCGTGTCGTTTGGAGGACTTTATTTTTAGAGGCCGAAGAGCCAAAAGTGGAGAAGGCCCTACTGAAACTGAAGGAATTATTTAATTTGAAGACTCTGTTTTGGCCATTTTTGGCCTTTTTTTTAACAGCAAACCTCAGACATGAAAGGGGAGAGAGACGGGGAGTGACATGCAGCAAAAGCCTCAGGTTGGAATTGAACCCGCAGCTGCTGGTAGGGGGTTAAAAGTCCATATTTGGGGGCTGGCTCTACCATGTGAGCTAACCAGGCGCCCGGACTTGTTGTGTTTTTAAAATACATACAGTATTTCACACAAGGGTTAGACAACTACTCTCAAGTACAGACAGCATCCTAAACAAGAGGCAATAAAAGTCAGCAAGCGCCACACAAATAAGTTGAGAACAAGGCATTGCTGTAAAAACTTGCCTTAATTCACGTTTTAATGGCAGTGAAGATATCACACAGGCTTAACGATTGAGCAAGCGAAGAGCTTCCAGACGCCGGGTCTAATTCAATTTCCTTTCCTGCTCATTAACTTATAGTCCAGTCATTAGTTAAAGGCAGTGCTGTTTGGATTGGCTCAGCATTTTGGATAAATTAGGAGCAGGACGGTTTGTCAGACTGATATACCCTGAGCTCAGTGGATGAAATCTTCTGAGTTAATTGTAATTCATCACGAAGCAGTCGAACATGTTTTTGAGCGATTTGCAGCAATTTACAGAGACGTTAAAGAAAAATGTTGTTAGCCCTAAGAAACAGCAGTAACTCCCATTTGCTTAAACAAAGCTTGTTATAATTTTATTAATTCTGGTACATTGAGTATTAATTACTTCTCTTTAATTTTTTGCTTCTTCAATTTTTGGTGACAAACACAAAGAAACTCATTGTTGAGCTTTCTCTTTTCCAAGCAACTTCATCTTCTTGGAAGATAGATGGTAAACTTTTAATACACTTTTTGAGTGACATTCTTACCATCAATTCATTTATCCTCCCTTTACTCCAGCCTTTTTGCCAAACTTATATATACTTTCTGTCAGTAAGAGTGGGAAGCTGCTCCAGGCAGGAAAAGAACAGGAAGAACGCCAGGGAGTAAAGTTATATCTTTAATTAATTACCATGAACAATGTTATCTTTCTGACTTCAACGGCAGGTTTTTCAGCCAGAAGGCCCCAGTTGTAGGACAAATATAATGATAGCTCAGGAGGAGGAGGGTGAAATCACTTGAGGTCACAGCCAACAAATGCCTGTGCAAAACTAGTACTTTAGATGTGTGATGCAGCTAAACATGAATTTAAAAAGTATTATTAAAACTAAACTACTCAAAGGGGAAACTTGACATTGAGCAGTTTACATACTGCATGGTCCCATGCATGATATTTGTTGGAACTCGCTCAAACAGCACAATTAGGAAAGGATTTTGTTTAACAACCCCGTCTCCTATAAAAAGTTCCCATGCAACTAAACTGCATTCTCAGTTACATTTCGAGATAACGGATTTTCTCCCAGATTCACGTTTTTTGTAGCAGTTCATGTTTTGAAACAGTCACAGTTTCAAACATGTGACGCTGTGAATTGAAACAAAACTAGTTAGTTACGTTTGGGAAAAGATTATGGCTTGAGTTAAAATGAGTATGTTGTGAATATGTTAATAAATCAGATGCAATCAAATCGTAAAGGGATGTTGCGCATTGCCTCTCTCTTTTGGGGCAAGAGAAACACAAGCGTGGGACAAAAGTAACGGTTAGAAGTAAGAATTTCATATATCTGGCATGTTACTTATTACTGCTTCAGATACTCCTCCAAGCAAATTACTATGTTGCACTCAAATCCTTTCATCACGTTACATTTCACAATTGTGTGACATTGTTATAATCCAAAAAAAAAAAAAAAAAATGTATACAGTATAAAATCTAATGTAACTGGCAACTGTTATGTGATCGGGCTAATTTTCAGCTGCAGACTCAGTGAAGGGCTTCTTCTCCTGTGGACCTCACGGCAGGTTCCTCACTTCCTGTTACAGAAGAAAAGGTCTGTGTTGCAACCATCCCCCTGATACATTTGTGCACGCTCCCCCCTACTTGTTATCTCTTCCTAATATTAGACCTATGACCAAAAATAAATTATTAACGTAGTAGTGTGAGAATATTTGTCAATACATGGGAAGTAAGTCCCCACAATGCACACAAACACACACAGTCCCCACAATGCGCATAAACATGTGCACACACACACACAGACAAAGCATGTTGCACTATTAAGAAGTGGGAGTTTGATTATACTCAAAGTGACACACCATGGGAGAAAGCAGCCTTTAAACGGTCTCAAGTTCTAAATCTAAACTTATCCGTCGGCCCTCCCACACACCGCACTGCAAACATATTGTCTCTGTACAACAAAAGGAGAATAATTACATGTTATTGTTCTCTTACCCACTGCCCTGAAAATCTGTCTTCTGTTTCCATAGAGTGGTCTAACCAGGTGTCTGCACCAAAGCTATTTATTTTTGTTGTTTGGAAATCAGTCACCAAGGAGGGACATAAATCAAAAGCAGGTGGGTTAATAAGACACTCCTTTAGCGCGCTTTGGAGGAGGATCTGGCAAAGCAAGACTAACAAGGAGGACACAGAGGATTAAAAAAAACATGAAGATTTCAGAAGAGGTCATTATCCTTACTTGATTTTCTGTGTGGGAAAGTAACCGGATACCACCAGTTTCTTAACATAGTCATACTAAGAAATGGTTGAAATTAGCTTTGTATCAACTCATTCAGCAATGGCTTGAATGTAACGGACATTTGATAATACAAAAAGTTCCGCACTACAGATTTGACTTTGGAGCAAATGAGCAATAATTTAAAATCCAATCAAAGGTTTAGTCGTGCGTATGTGCAGATATATGGCATCTCATCTACTTACAAGAAAATAGTCACAGATGCATGTTAGAAGAGTCTTTCATTTAATTGGTGGTGTGAGCATGACATAATAACTAATAACCATGCCTGGGGGGAAATCACTTGTTTGAGAACAAACTCCAGAAACTTAATGTCACTTCTACACGATATTATCTAAACCTCATGGGTGGATGAGTCACATTTTTAAATTAAAACACCAGTTAACTGGGCACACACAAAACTTCAAAGCTGATGCATTTTGGCTTCTTCTTCAGGTGGTAGAAGTACAGGAGAAGGTGAAGGCTTAGACGCCGGACTACTGTACACATATCTTTGGAGGCACGAGTTAATAATATGGTGACAGATTTTATGAACCAACAGATAATTGTACAAACAACTTGTACAATCCATATTCCAATGTCTGGATTTATCTTCAAGTGGGTTTTATCATCTGTTGGTCAGCAAGTGTGTCGACCACCACATGCCTGTGCCATTTAGTGATGTATTGCAAAGTGGCAGCACTTGACAGCTCCATAAGCCTTTATTAGGAACATCTAATGGTAATGACCGTTGACATCAGCTGTCATATATGGTGCGCATCTACATCGCTGGGTAAAACAACATAATTACACGCCTGAGGGGTAAATGAAATTAAAGGCGTGTCTTTGGAATAACAACTTATGTTGTAAGACCACAGACTAAATATGAAGAATGAGTGACTCTAATTCTAAAATAAGATTGCATTTTAATATTGTATTTTGTTTACCCCCCATCTATGGTGTTTATAAAGCAATTTTATCACCAGAGTGTGAACATTGTTGAAGTTCTTTTCACTAAGTGTAAAAAGCCTACTACAGATTTTGTTTTTAGTTGGTCTTATTTAAGTTTATGTCCCGTATGAGACCAACAGTCACTTTTTTGAATTAACAACCTCATCTCTGAAGTTTTCCTAACCCTAACTAAGTATTTTGTTTCCTGAACAACTGGTTCTTTTTCACAAATTTAACTCTGTGTCATAAAACAAATTTGAACTGCAAACTTTGCGTAAATAGAAGGTCAGCGTGTTCAAAAATGCCACCCTGCGGCTGCATCTCTTGAATAAATAGGACATTCATATGTTTTTTGGGGAGTCATTGGCAATCAACCTATTATGTTGTGTAAGTATGAGGACACGTTGACAATATGACGTGAATGTGGCATTATGAAGCTTAGTGACCTGCATCACCCATCTACCAAACTACTCAGAGGACGGATGCACCTGAGATCAGTCCTTTAGTGGACTTACCAGCAGGTGCAATGGTCCAAGTAAGCCACACACAAGACTCAAAAGAGACAATTAAAACCTCTTTAAGGCCTTCATTGACTCTTGCTTTGTTTCCTACAAAAGATATTCAATGAATGAAGTCCTTAGAGAGATTATGTTTTCTGCTTCCTCTCAGTAAGCACTGTGCAGGGTCTCTGTTTTTCCTTTCTATTCACACTGGGACATTACCTGCTGTGTCGAGGGTCATCACAAGTTCACCGACTCTTCCCAACACATCAATGGTTGCTATGACAGCAGACAACAAGCCTTTTACATGCAGTCAAAAAAAAATCATATTTTCTTGATGGCACTAAACTAACATCCAAGCTGACTCCTTGCTCATGATTGATCACCAATCAAAAAGGTTTCAACAATCTCAACAATTTAATTAAACACTGGATGTGCACGAACCAACAATGTTGGTCAAAGAACGAACTCAGATACTCAAACATTTGGTCTACTTCTCAACATGCAATTTCTCAACAATTATGACTAAATTCAAACAGCTGATTCAAATTGAGAAACTAAAGTAACGGCAAAAGATTGAAAACTTTTTTTCTCTTTTCCCTGTTTAATCGTGAATGTGTCTACTCTCTTCTTGTATTGCCTGCCACATGTCAAGCTTTTTTCCATTTATTTTTAGCTTTTTCTGTGAAATCCTGGTTGATAAGGCCTGTAGGTACTATGAGACCTTATCCAGAAACTGCTTGGCCAAAAAAAAAGGAGCTAAGCTTTATAAGACATCTCCTGCTTGGACAGTGATGAGCGCCTAAAGGCTCCCACGTCAACCTGAAGAAACCAGAGCAGGAAAAGGAATCAGTAAGGCTTTTCCTTCCTTAGCAACAATCTTGAAGGGTCCTTAAACTGGTCGCCAAAGTTTGATCAGCTTCCTGTGCTGGAACTCAAGGTGTGGCCCCACGTATTTCAATGAATGGATAACAGAAGTGTGCTTAAGAAAAGAGCTAAAGTATGTGCAACAAAATAAAGCATTAGATAAAATGGGTGAAACTGTTTACATTTGTACTGCAAAATAACTCGGAAGCTGCTTCAACAGCTCAGGGAGTCTAGAAAGAGTAGAGCAAGCAAGCAAGATATGTTTCTGTTTCATGCACTGTGAAACCCTCAGTGTGTGCGTTTGCATGTGGGCATGAGTCAGTTTTCTTTTTCCAGGATTTGTTGATCTTTTTTTCAGGGCCAACTCACACCCAGCCCTGTAATTAATGGAGCACTGGCAGCTACTCCTCACATGCACCGACTGAGTGCTCCGCTTCCTCCGATGTCAAGAGCCAAGAATGCAAAAAAAATAACAGGGGAGTGAAGTTTGAAAAATGCAATGAATATGGATGTTGGTGGATTGTAAGTTGAGGAAGAAAAGTCAGAAATAGGACTCTTATGTATTTTTCCTGCACATGCATGTTTACAGCACATATACACTTTTATTGTATAACACTCTTATTAGTTTTTTGCACTTTAATCTCTGTTGGCGGAACCATTGATGCTTTTTTCATGTTTTACACATAACAAAGTCTGTATTTTTGTAAAGAGTTAGTGTGTAGAATCAAAAACTGTTGCTGTAAAGAACCTAGACTATTGATCACTTTTTTGAGACATATTATGTCTCTTTCTCTCTCATGGGTGGGCCAAATTCTCTAGACAGGCAAAGCCGAGAAAGGGCAGGTAACCTTGCCCCTTATGACCTCATAAGGAGTAAGATTCCAAATTGGCTCATCTGAGCTTTCATTTTCTCAAAGGCAGAGCAGGATACCCAGGGCTCGGTTTACACCTGTCACCATTTTGAGCCAATGGGGGGCCTTAGGCAGGCTGGGGGAACGCATATTAATGTTAAAAAACCTCAAAGTGAAATTTTAATGCCATGGGACTTTTAAGTAAGTTCATGTGACATGACTCTAAGGTTGTTGGTGTGAATGTTCCTGCTATTCCTTGGAGCACCAGTGATTCATACAGTGGATCTATTCATGATTGCTCTAATATACTGTACATATAAAATTACATTTATTAACAACATGGACCCTGTCCATAATGAAATTCCATAATTATGTCCATAATATGGTTGCTGTCATTCATGGGAACATGAGGTTACAGCATCAATTAATTAAAGCCAGCAACATTTAACAGGTCATTGTAATTAGCTAACCAGTAGAATAGTTATTATTTATTGTCAGTGCTCTTTGCTTTGATTTGCCTTGTTGCTCCTGTCTGTTTCAGTTTGGAAATCCATGAGAGATTATCTGGAGCTGTGCATCAGTCCCGCCTGCCTCAGTTCAGTTTGTCTATTAGGAGCTGTTGGCAGTCAGATGTCAGCATCTGTCTCCTTTCACAGATAAATCCTTATGCATTGGTGTTGTTTCCTCATTATATTCTCACTCCTAACAAACCCCACCAGAATTTGGTTGTCAGAAGACCAAGACCTCAGTTTTCAGGGGTTTTCTTCCTTACGTAGGTTAAGCCCAGGGGTTAAATTGGGTCGGCTCAGCCCCAGCACATGTGGCCTATGCCATTTATTATGAAGAAAATGTAAAATATGGAACTAGCAATTTTAATTAGTCTAGACATCCAGTCTGGCAAACTGTTTATATTACATCTTTTCAAACGCCGCCACCCTAGCCATCTCACAAGCCCACACCCAGATTTACGGCACCCCTTCATTCTCCCATCCTCTTAAAATAATCTGTCTGGCGATCGTTAAAATAGTCTGGACCCAGCTTCCTATGTGCTTATCCATCCCACTTAGGACTGACTCTCATCCCAGATCAAATAATCTTGAGCTGAATGGGTCCCTGCAATCCGACATAGGTTATCATCTATCGCGATCCAAAATTCCTGGACCTAGTCACAGGACCATAGGACATGAACACTGATCTTCATCTGTCTTACATTTCCAACTGGCCTTCACACTTTTTTATGTCATTAGATGATGCTTAACTTTGCACATCTTCAAGAATATATAGAAACTGTATATGTGTAGTACTACATACTATTTGCACCTATATAGTATTTACACTTTTCTTACTTAAATTGTTAAAAAAAAAATAACCATGTAGCTGTAGAGTATATAGTCCTAAATGAGGTGATGCTAGAACTTACTAACATAACTTTCACTGTTTTTCCACGTTTTTCTGTTAATGGTTTCCATAAAAGCTGCAGAGCAGATCAGGGACCTCTGACTCGCTGGCGGTATTAACGCTTGTTGCCAAGCAGGGCACCTGCTGTCAGTCAGTCAGACAGACAACAGAGATGGAAGAGGGTGATATGTGGATGGCAAGGTAGGGAGTAAAATAGGTCATAAACTGACAACTTAAATAGCAGATTGCAACCTAAATTGCTCTGATATTCTGCTAAAACAATGTTTTGCTTTTAGAAAATGATGCTAGAACTTCAGTGCAAAATTGTTACAAACTACAGAAGGTCCCCCATGTAAGAAATCCCAATTTAACCTCTGATTAGGCCCCCTGAGACATGTGATGTTGGGCTATATGCTTCTGTCATGGCTGTCATCTTTCATCTGTGACAGCCTTAAATCTCACATATGTATAGGGGGGTGATGGACAAGGATCCTGTCAAAAAACAAACTTCATCTCTGAAACTGCATCTGTGATATGTTTAAACTAAAGCTAGAGTGAAGCACCTCTAGGTATAAATGAAAGTTATCCTTGCTAAACGAGTTCACACAGTGCGGATTAAGCCTCTCACTGAAAGCTTTCTGCATTTCTTAGTAAACTGGAGTTGTGGTGTCTGGTTTCAAAGAAGATGTGGAAAACATCTTATTAGATAGATTTTATTATTAGACTCATGGTCCATAAAACAACAAAAAATATACGATTATTAGTTAGAAGAAGTCATTTATTAACTTTACTTTACATGAGCAGTGCATAAACTTAGCACAGCTGCTTATTCTGGCTCTCTGATTGGTCGGATGGTGTGCATGTCTTTGTGTTTTACTCAAACCATTGACAGCCAGGAAGGGGGGAGAGACCACAGCGATGCAGTGTTATTATGAATCCCACTGCTTGTCTTGAGCACGTTGACAGTGTTTGCAATTACTCTTGCTTCTAGAGGAAGGAGACAAAATGTCCGCCCCCCAGCTTTAATGCAGGAAAAACCTACACACTCAAAACAAATCAAGTCTTCCATGTGCTCAAACGTAACCTATGAACATGTTATTTGTGCTTTGGTAGAGTTTACTCATAAAAGATCTAATAAAAGATTTTTGCAATGCGTAGGTTTAAGCTGTCCTATTTAACTTCTTTTGAACAGGGCTTCCTATTGACTCCACACATCAGCCAATAGCAATGCCACCTGTGTGTTTTCCACTTTGTTTCAGGTCAGAGGCATCAGCCACAGGTGGCCGGATCAATGTGAAACATTTAATTATTGTTGTGACAAATGGCAGAGGCGTTTAGCAGCGTTTGCTGAGCAAAATGATCTCAGTGATTGCAGTAGGGGAGTGTGCCATGCTTCACAATGACGAGTCATGAATTATTAAGCCACCAGAGCTGCCTGCTGCCCTGAAGCCATGTTTCTCTTTGTAGACAGAAGCCCAGCGGGTGGAAACAAGGGGGATTTCGAGCCACCCACAAAGCTGAGGCTTTGGGAAGTTTAGGTTGGTGTTGGACCTGGGTGTTGAATAAGAAATAAAAGGATTTGCCCATTTCCTGCACTGTTGATTAAGAAAAAAAGAAATGACTCGTTGATAACAAAATAAAACAAAAGCCTAGTTAGAAAGGTGCAGATAGGGAAGTCAATGCCTACATACCATCAAAAGGAATATAACATTTGATTTAAATGTTAGTTTTTAATGATATAAGCCAATTTGATTCCATTTGAAAAGCTTGAATCTGTTTTAAACTATAACCAAATCAATGTGACATTATTTCTTTTCTATTCTCAGAGAATAGTCAAGCTTTCCAGATGAAATACATTTTGAAGTTGCGTGGCCGGGTTGGTTCAGTGGTAGAGCGGGCGCACATGTACCGAGAGCTTTGTGCCTTGACGCAGAGGTCCAGGGTTCTGACCTATGATGACTTCTTGCATGTCTTCCCCCTTTATCACCTAGCTGTCCTGCCAAAAATCAAATGTGGAAAATCCCCCAAAAAGAAATCTCAAAAAAGAAACTCAGTGTCTTCCTTAAGTGCCACCGTGGATGCTGAATGACACTGTCATGACTTGTCTTTATCTTGCCATTTTCCTCTGTCATACCAACCAATAAGGAACAGCATCTTCAAGAGAATTGTCAATTATATAATTATAAACAATTATTTATGAGGTCTTTTTCTTTCGTTGCAAACGGCCTTAGATTAGATAAAAATGTACCTGGGGAGAAATTCCACAGAGCTTTTAATCTGAAAAAGGTTCATCCTCTGTGGGGCATAACTGCCAATCTTCACATTAAATTTGATATTATGCACAAGTAGGCATTTGGGGAGGATTGGGATTGTCCATCTCAAGTACCAAAGTGTGACAAAAACACAAATACAGCAGAAAATAGATATCCCATATTAAACATTAAAAGACAACAGGAAGTAAGACAGTAGGCAAACTGTTTCACCTGCACATCCTCTTTGAGCGATGGGTTACAATGACAGTCAAAATCCTCAATTTTTTACCTCAAGAACATGTCTTGCAACAGAAAAGTTATCAAGCACATTGTTAAATCATTGTTTCAGTTTTTAGTGTTGTGTAAAAATATTATTTATTTATTTGTATATATTTGCATACTGAATGTTTTTGCATGACTTTATGAATTATTTGGCTTCTGCGAGGAAAGGTTCCCCTGAAGGAAAGGTGAAGTGCAGTTAACTGAGCAGAACTGCACTTGAGAAAGGAATGCAATCGGAATTACTCAGGCTTAATGTGGAGCTAGTGGGGCTGTAGGAATGCCCGCAGTATTCCTGTATTATTCATACAAATACAACTTACAAATCTAAAGTAATTGTTTTATATGCGTAAACCTTAACACTTTACATAGCAAAACATGCTCATTATATGCAGCACATCTGTAATCTGATGCTACTTGTTACAAGGGAATGGATTTGAACCTAAATGCAGACAGGAGACATAGTTTAACGAGTACATTTCAAAGTACTGAAATCAGTCTGAGAAAACAAGTCCAGGTTCCTGAGAGGCAAACAGGTCCAGGCGTTTGTTTCCAGTGAGCAGTGAGATCCAGTGGTGGAGCGCAGGTCTGGTGGGTGTCAGCAGGATTCAGGTTCCAGTAGAAACTGAAGCATAAGGAGACAACGGATCAAGACAGACCAAAGACAACACGCCAACAGGTAACAAGCCGGATCATGCGCTAGACTGACTGTGGTCGTTTTTGACTATGTTCTGAGACAGAGTGGAAGGTTGACCGGGTGTAAGAGGCAGAGGTGATTGTGGTAGATGGGTCACCTGACACCCAAACAGCAGACAGACAGAGAGACGGGGGGGGGGGGGGGGGGGAGAGACAGAGAGGTACTTAGCAGCAACAGGCCTAACACCAATAAGGACTTAATAGGAGTCTACTGAGAGAAAAGCCATAGTTAAGGACACATACATTACTTATACGTGCCAATTAATAACTGGCAAATAGAATTTTCTTAATTGAAAGTGTTACCCACCAGGCTTATGGGGTTTTCTGTAGTCAAGTCCTTTTAAAAATGGAGAGCTAAGCGCTGAAGAAGCCAGTCGGAGTGACAGATTTATCAGCTGCAGCCAACATTTATTTGGTTTAGGTAACATTTACAAGACAAAATCCTTACACGTGATGAGCTCCATCTTATTTCCTTGACACTTTCTTTGCAGCTCTGCCAGTAATGAGTCGTGGAGGGGGAAGTTTCCCCAGCAGGGTCGCTGAGGGCTGTGATTCCCCCTCAGCACGCCACTGCCTCCTCCTGACCTAATTACCACAAATAAGTCTTCATAACACAGCACCACCAGCACCCCGAGAAGAACAACTCAGAATGGCATCATCAGCATATCACCAGCACATCATTTTTGAAATTCTAAAACAACACATCCACTGTAAAAAAGAAAGAAAGAAAGAAAGCAAAGCATCGCAAGGACTGTTGTCATTAAAACAAGCTTGTAGAATGGGTTTTTGGAAGCTTTGCTCTGAGTGCTCTCATTGTTTTTTTTAGCAGGATGTTATTTCATGAGACAGATTATTGCTTCATGCTCGTCAAAGGGGTTCATCAACCCAAATACCTTACTGGTTAGACCAAATGCAGCTCTGGTGTGACCTCTACCCAAGCCATCACCCTCCGTACCCAACCAAAGCCCAACGCAACCAACCCTCACCATCCGCCTTCATCATGTACAGCAACATCAGGAAATATCTCTTTAAGGGATTCTGCAGCTCTAGTATAGTTTGTGGACCTCTTCTTGCACCGTACACATAACTTTTATTGGCAGAAATGACAAAATCATAACTGCCTGAGTGCTGGATTTTCTTTCATTGTGTGAATTGCTTTGCTTTTTATTTATTTATTCATTTTTAAAGCATAGTGTGCAGCGTGTCGATGTAAAGTGTTCTTGTGAGACAATAGCTCAAATAAAAAAGCATGCAAAATGTTCAGCCCAATCAACAACAGTTCATTTCCAGGGCAACCCCGGGACGGTTACCCTCCGCTCTTAGGGTGTTGCCGTTCTCGAACTCTGTTCGCTTCTGAAAACAACAACAACCACCGTCGAGCTAGTAAGCTGCATGATGAAAATGTCAACTTTTGAAGACAGTTTGGATGATGCAACAAGACAGGCCTGCTTGGTTCTTTTGGGGAATTATTGTAAAGATTTACAAAGAATATTTGTACAGCATTTCCTTTCTAACTGGAGCATTTTGGGACCGATTGGTGGGATTTCTGTGGACAAAGTACACACAGTGATACACTGGTAAGAGCCAATGAGGTTTAACCATGTCTCCAGCTAATTTTAATAGCCCATTTCACTGTATTGTGTGAGCAGTTAACTTATTTAATATTGTACGTGTCATTTTATTTTGGGGGGTACAAATGTTTCACCAAAAAATATTCCTCCTCCGTGCAGAGTCCGGAGTTTAGCACTGCCAAAGAAGATGCAAACAACCCAATTTTTTCTTCTTTCCATCCCAGAATGTATTGGTGGTGTAGCAAGACCTTTCTCCACAGCGCTGTGGTGATAAGAGCTGACAATTCAAGACTGCTCAATATGTGACGGGGAGATTGGCACTGTGGCATCATCTCTGTGTGTTGTTCTGTACAGTGTGCATCCACCCATCTGGCGCTCTAAATAGGTCAGTACAGATTCAAATACGTATATGCAAATTGCTCAATTGGCTCCTGGGGGTCTGGTTCTCATGATCATAGTCTCTGGGACTTGGTGCCGGATGAAAAGTTGGGGATGAGATGACTTTTAGGATGACTTTAGCCACAGTTTGTACCCTCTGTCTTACAGCAGAAACACACACACACACACACACATACACACATACACATACACACACACTCAGACACGGATACTTGTGAGCTTTAATTGATTTTTCAGTTGCTGGAGATAAATCCATGTTCCGCGTCTCATGTCACTGGCTGCAGCCCTCGTCTTATAGCCTTCATTCTTCACATGCAGCCTCTGCATACGGCCGACCCCCAGCTCGCTCAACCTAAAGCTCTGCTCTCTCAACACACACACACACACACACACACACACAAACAATCATGACAACATTGGAATATATTGATTTCAGTTATCCTCTGGGTACATAGATACACAGTGTATGGATTCACATTGATGTGAACTGTCTTTCTTGTTTAGTGATAATAAGCTGAATCTGATCACACACACACACACACACACACACACACACACACACAGATGGGACATTATGTACTCCCAGTTAATTTTAAAGCCAAGGGCAAGTATCTGATTCTGCATTTGTCAAACTGCCCACTGGGGTTTGTCGCTGGCCCGACCCAGAGCTTGTTAGCTGGCGGTTACAGTCGGAGTGTATCGAACTCTCCTCGTTCCAGTATTGAGGCTGCATGCAATTTTTTCTTCACCATGACACAGTAGAATATAAAAGTGCACTTTTAGACCTAAGCTCAAACAATAAACCCATTCTCAGAACACCATTTGTAACTTCAAAATTAAACACAAACATTTCTTTAACCCTAACGTTGTCCTCCTGTTTTCCTTTATCAATTTTCTTTTCAACTTACCAATTGTAATTTGATTGATGATTTATTCCACCCAAGGGTCTTTGGAAGGTAAAAATCTCTACTTTCATTAATTTTAAGGCGTCTTATTCAATTTTATATTTGGTTTTGAACTAGTATGTAAACATTCTCAAGCCACTGTATATATGCCACTTTCAAAGAAGTTTGTTTGCTCACACAGATGTTCAATTTTTGTAAAAATCGTGACAGTTGCTCACATTGAGCGAGTGATTGCGCACTCTTAAAAGCCATACGTTGAGGGAAACACTCAGGGACGTCAAACTAATGTAGATCAGCGTAAATTCTTTCAGGACGACCTAACGCTCCACCTAACTCCAATCAGCTGTTGGAGGCGTTCACCTTCCTGCTAAACCAATCAGAATCCTGCACAATGGCAAGGGCCAATCACAGAGTCACAACCCTGCTTTAAATCAGTTTCTCCCTCTGCTATCAGCTGTTGTTGCAGGCAAAGAGTGCAACCCTACACCCCCCCTTCCACCTAGAGTAGATTCCATCGGGGGGTCTGATGGTTCTCTAGCCCTATACATATATATGAAATATTCGTATAGTGATGGAGTCTAATTGCCAAAGACTTTGTACATTTTATTTGAGCAGTACAATAAATCATATCTGCATATCTGCAAACATGTCTCTCCTGATTGAAATGATTTCCACCCGAAAAAGCAGTTAGGAAGGGAAAAGGGACTCTCGCTGAGCCAATTGGGTTCAAATGAATGTTATAACTAAAAGGTTTCCTTAGTTTTAATGTCAGCGGAATCGTCACTGGATATAAAGATGAACCTTCCTAACCCTAAAACCCCTGTACTGTACTGTAGGTAAGGCTGGTGAATGATGCAGTTTGGGTAATGAGTTTGGTCTAAAATGGATGCACGGCATTGTGCTTCATATAAATCTTCATGTAGTTCATGGTAGCTCTCTTTCTCCTCTCGCTGTAACATATAACACAATTCTGAGATCATTTTGGGTTGTGGAATTACTTACAGACAAACACATTTCCTCATAATGGTGACTGACATGAAAGAAATTCTGCCGCAGTAATGACTTGGATTTCTAATCTGCAGATTGGCTGTGATGGATCTGAGGCAGCTGCTCACAGCCCAACGAGAGAGACACACACACACACACACACACACACACACACGGTATTGATGTGTGTACACGAACATGTTTGTTGTTTTTCATGGTGGTGAGCACGAATTCAATCCAATGTATTTCAATTTCTCCTTTTTGTTGTTGTGCTCAGCACTTAATAGGGGGGGCAGTAGCTGTGGCAGTAGGGAGTTGGGTTGGGAACTGGAGGGTCGCAGGTTCAAGTCCCCGTACGAACCAAATTATGGTACCTCCTGGGCACAGCCAATGTGCTCTAGAGCAAGGCACCGAACCCCCGACCGCTCGGGGCGCATTTCCATGGTTGGCACAAACAAGAGGATCTGACACGAGACAAAGGGAATCGAGACACTAAATACACTGGGAACCATTAGACAATCACAAGGGAAGTAAAACTCGACAAGACAGCACAGAAAACTAGACTGTCAAAATAAAACAGGAAACTGAACACACTCACGGGAAGACACAAGACAGGAAGTGCAACTAGACAAGTCAAGGGAGGACACTAGGAGCATAACAGAAAACAGAAAAATTGCTCAATAATAACAGGAAACAATACCAGAACCCCAAAACCAACAGCAACCACAACATATTCGTGTTTTCATATTATTAGGTAACTTAGTCGTGCTGTGATCAGGAAACAATCTTCCCATTCACATGCATGAGATGAAAATATGTGCTCAACAACATAAACGTGCCCGTGTACAAAAAATCAATAGATTAAATAATGTGACTATTTCACAAACTGCCTTGAGACTGGGTTGTACATTCACACATGTTCAGACACATGAACTGTAAATATGTGTGCCCACGGTATTAGTCCATAACCGAGGAAATTACACATCATGTTTTTTGGGATTAAAAACACAACCAGAACATATTTCTAACAGAAAGGGCAACTACACAAGGAGTGTGTTCAACCAGAGCAGGGGTGTCAACCTCAATTCCACTAAGGCCAAAACTGGAAAATGAGAATCACATCAAGGGCCAGACATGTATAGTTTATTGGAATGCTTTTATTAATCACAAAAAGTCAAACATATTTTGACTGTTTTATTGAATATTTCACACACATTCATATTTGGCCCACATAAAGCCCTAAAAAAGTCAGCAAACGTGTCTCTTAGTTGTCATAAAATTTTGCAATTCCAGCAAAACAAAGCTTTCTGATTACAATTTTTAAAGTAGGATACCCGACTAACAACAACCAGTTTCCCAGGCCTGGATATGTTTGGGAGTCTCAAAGTAGGCAAAAAAGGTTGTGGGAATTTTCCTTAAGGTGAAATTCTATCTTACACACTTCATCTGCTTATTACATACATTCAACACATCGTTCCCAGAACTTGTGCTCAAATGTACCGCTTACTTCCCGAAACAGTGTGTGAGCTCCGTTCCTGCTCTGATAATGAGACCTGCTTCACATGCTGTCAGATTAAACATGTTCCTGCTGCTTGGAAACTGCTCTTTAGCTGCGAGTGCAAACTCAAACCGAAGGCATTAAAGGTGGATTTTGATGTTGACTACAAAAAAAAAGGAAAACACTTCTTGGAGTTGTGGTGAAATGGCTAACTAGTTTCTTGTACTTGTGCTAGAAGTTACATCGTGCTCAGCTGGAGGGAAATTGGGTGGGGCGGGGAGGAGGTTGTTATCCTGTTGTTGTCAGGCACACAGCTCTTGATGTGAACAGGAAAATTCAGTTAATTGGTTTATTTGTGGAAACAGGGAGAGTCAGTCGCGAGGTATCAAAGGTTCATGTAAAGGGCCTAACTTAACTTCAGTGGAGGTAAGGGGCAACTACACAGGGAATTAGAGTGATGATTAAAAAGGAGGGACATAATGATGATGGGAAAGAAACATGGCTGCCAGTGGATGAGAGGAAGGGATAAGGATGAGGAAGCCTCTCTACAGTTCCAGAGACCACGAACACTGTGGAGTTCTCACATTTCAAAGTAAAACTTTTTAAAACGTTCCTATCCATAGAGGTTTATAAAACATAGCTAAGGTTTTTATACATAGCCAACACTGATTTTCTTCAGGAAAAGATTACGTTAAACAGATTTTTATCTGGATCGAATTCCTTACTTGGGCAGTTCTAATGAACCATTCGTACATAAAGCTACAAATAGAAAGGCACTGTAAATCATGTAGTACATGTTATTTTTTTAGGTACATGCATGACAATGACACCTGCTGTATAAGAGTGCTGTGGGCCACATAGGGAGGGTGTCGGGGTGGATGGGGCCTGGAATCAGAGTTTGCTTCCCAGGGAAAACAAAAGATTATAGGTCTAGACTGCCAGGGGAGTTCCCATGATGCAATGAGCACCTTTTTCCTCCTCCTTCTCTCCATCTGTACGCAATCTCATCCCATTAACATATGTTACTAACTCGACCTCTTCCCGTGCCTTTCTCAAGAGCAATGTGTCCAAGAGGTGAACTGGCATCTCTTCAGCTACCAGTCCACACTCCGTACTTTGGACTTGAACCAGCGACCCTCCGGTTCCCACCCTAACTCTCTACAGACTGTAGACCTACTGACCCTAACCCTTTGTGTGAATTCTGCACATTTCCACATTTCCAAAGGTCTGGACAAAGCTTTGGGAAACCAAACACCCAACTACCAGTGGGTGACAGATATCACTACAGAGGAAAAGCAAGCGACTGTTTCTATCCGGCCGCTGAGCTGTGTCTTTTCTTTTGGATTTTTCTATAATTTATTACATCTCCCAATCCATCCGAAAGCAGAGTCTCTGCGTGCAACACGTGGCGGCAGCAACTGTGAGAAAGACAATTTAACGCCACCAATAATCCTCCACAACCACCGCTGGTTTTGTTTTCCTCCATTGTGATTGATTGGACGCAGGTATTGATCGGCTGGGCAGAGTGTGTTGCGTGTGTGTGTGTGTCAACAGTGCATGTATGCAAACATGTTCACTTGCTGTGAATTATTCCTCATTCATTAATTGTTTATCCTTTGCAGGAGAGGCATTTTCCAGTTTTATTCATCTCTGTGATGCCTTTTGCTTTGACATGGCTCATAATAATGACTCTCCCTGTAACACTGACAATCTGGAAACTGTATACTCTTCACTATGAGTTGCTATGGCTCAGAGGGGCTTCTTTTACTTGATGCATTGCATGCTGATCCAACACCTTCCTTAACAAATGTAATTACATTTTTATGGATTGAGTGTGTTGTTGTCCAAGTAATGCCAACCATACACCAAACAACTTTTCAAGCAATTCTGCTGTCCCAGACTATTTTCCAATATTGAGTTAAATCCTGAGAGTCAAGCTAGAGTTTCTTGTCGTTTGGTGTAAGGTGGTCATAAAACTCAGTCTGAGTCAGTTTTTTATCATCTTTATGTTCCAATAAACTACAAACAAGTTTGATATTATCGTAACTTTTAAGTATTGGTAGTGAAGTTAAATCATTTGAACATTGTCAACAACCAATGGGTGCGCTCCCTCCAGCACCAAACAGGAAGCAGAAACTGCTAGAGCCAGTGGTGTTCATTGTTTGCTATGGCTAATTTCATCGCCAAAGAGGAAAGTTACAGATTTTCAACCTTTAGGACGGGCGTCATCCAACGGGAGTTTAACCAGCCAGACTTCCTGGAACTGGAGACATTCATCTGGTTGTATGGCTGGACAAAACAAATCAGCAAAGTTTTCCTTAAGCTGCCAGCTAACGCTAGCACTAGCTAAGTTAGTTCCGCATAAGGAGGTAAGTTGCGGGGGGTGTATTGGTCAAACAAACTTTCACAGATCACAGGGTTGTGTCCCATTATATAATAAAAGGCATTCATGTGTTAGTTATATATTTATGGAACAAATGGAACTCTGTCTCATTATGGTTCAGGACATTATGTTCTTTGGTTTAGATATGAAGACAGAAAATGGTCCCGTGGGTCGCATAACAACCTACTGTATACCATACGGTTTGGAGAGCCGTTTGGGATTATTACATAGAGATTATGTCTAAATACAGAGATGGTGGCTATAGGTGAAATGAAGACTATTTCCAAATCCCTGTTCAGTGCCAAAGCTTTTCAGTCCCTATGCTAGGCTAAGCTAATGACCCTCTTGCAGTAGCTTCACAGTTGGTGTCTGGGAGTAGTATCGATCTTCTCATCTCACTCTCAACAAGGGAATGTGTTTAGAAATGACCATTAACAAGCATTGGTGTTGTCCGTTCAAGCAGCCAGTCTTCTCTCTATTGTCCAACTGTATCAAGCAGCCTCATAATCATTTATACAAGCGTCTGTGAATACCAATCAGGGCCGGCTGATGTGTTCCTGCTGTCTGTTTGGCAGCGGAAATAAAGGGCAGAGCGGGAGCTGAATGTTCATCATTTGATATTAACACCAGACAAAGCAGGCCTCTTTGATCAAGGCCCGAAGGTCAACTGCAACAGCTGTGGCGATGCACCGACAGGAGCCAAACCTTTTCTTCTTCACAGCAGGGGGATGGTAGCCTCCTGCCAGGCAGGAGCTGTTCCATGTGTGTGTTTGGAAAACTCAAAACAGGTTGGAGTTTTGGAGTATTTCTGAATTCCCCTAGGGAGGAAAAGAACAAGCACAGTGCTTTGCAGTAGCATCTTGCACACGCGCAAAATACTGTACCTGCGGGTAAATTGTTTGCAGATATGCAAATTATATGCAAAGATTTATTTTACAACTCAAATGAAATGTACAAAGTCTTGGGCGATTAGACTCCATCGCTATACAAATCTTCCATATGTATGTTATACAGGTATAGAGAGCCAGGGTATCAGACCCCCCCCCCCCCCCCCCCCCCCCCCCCCCCCCCTAAAACTAAGGAAACCTTTTAGTTATAACATTCATTTGAACCCTTTTGGCTTAGCGAGAGTCCCTTTTCCCTTCCTTGCTAGGTGCTTTTTTGGGTGGAAATCATTTCAATCAGGAGAGACATATTTGCAGATATGCAGATAACATTTATTGTACAGCTCAAATAAAATGTACAAAGTCTTTGGCAATTAGATTCCATCACTATGTGGTATTTCATATAAACGTCTATGGCTAAAGGAACCATCAGACCCCCTAGATGGAATCTAATGGAGGTGGAAGGGGGGGTGGAGGGTTGCACTCTTTGCCTGCAACGACAGCTGATAGCAAAGGGAGAAACAGATTTAAAGCAGGGTTGTGACTCTGTGATTGGTCCTTGGCCATTTGTGTATCAATTCTGATTGGTTTAGCAGGATTTACACTGAGATACATTTAAATCAGGAGAGACTAGTTGCACATATATATGACAATTATACATATATAATAAATATACATTTATTAGGACAACAGCTGAAATGATTTAGTCGTCATCAATTAATAGTTAGGTCTTCCTGAGAAAATTTACCCTTTGCTACACTTGTACACTTTATTCAGTCTAAATAAATCAAACAATCCCAATTTAACCCCTTCCTGTGCCAGTTCTCAAACTGCTGATCTCCTGAACCTGAATATCGAAGTATCTATATTTTGAATGGTACATGTTAGTTGTATGCACGCAATCCAAGTATACAAGTTAGGGTTAGTCTTAAGTCTTGCCTGCTGTCAGATATGGTCAGCTCTGCGTCGCCTGGGTATGTATAAAAGATTATCTTGTAATTAAACTACTTGTAAACTGTTATATATAACCTGTAGTGGACTTTTAATATTGTATCAAGATCTCCACACATGTATTTTATTTCATTTTTCTGTCATTTCTTATTACTGCTTTGCACGGCTGCATGGTGCAAGACGATGAACACTGAATGAAGTACTAATGTCTTGCTGCTAGCAAGTCTTAAAAAAAGTTTATTTGCTGCTTTAGCTGTCTTTATGGTGTCTTATTGACTTCTGGCTGTAAAGTTCAACCTGTACTTATGTCTTGATGTTTCCTGGTGCTCTTGTCCCAAAACATCTGGCCAAAGGACTACAGATGAAAATTAGCTGGATGGCTAACACTGGCACGGAAATGTTAATTCATGTGTGCTGTCCTTTTATAAAGAAAATAAACAAAATATAATCCATTTGTTCCTTTCCAGGTACATGCCGTCCACCAGGGGCCACTTAAATCCACTGAAACATCTGGCTGCTCAAAACCAATGTCCTTGGAGAGGAGGAGACAAATCTCATTCACTTTTTTTAAGATCAAAGGATTCTTTGAGGCCTCTTTTTTTAACCTCTTCTCGCCCACTTTGATGTAGCCCGTAGCCTACAGCGACATGCAGCAGTTAGAAGATTGTTACATTGTTGAGAAGGCCCAGCTTTTAGGGGAAAACCTTCCATGAAACATTTTTTTTAACAGCATTGTTAAAAGAAAGCTTTACAATTTGGGATTTATTCGAGGACATACACTGACTGAACGTTAGCTGCAGGCACATCCTTTCTCCCCTACACGGTAGAAGCTAACCTTAGCAGAAAAGACATCATTGGTTTTGTTCAAGAGGGTAAAAATTACCTTTGTTTAAGAAGCAGCGTAGGGTGGAAATACTGCGACACCATCTCTCATAACGACGCTCCCTATCCTGTCTTCTAACACCTGACAGTGGTTTGTTTTAACCATTGAGCCAGTCTTTCTTTGGCTTTGTAGACTAAGTAGATTTAATCACCTAAACTCAACCAGACCTTTTTCTCCCCAAGGCATTTTGGTTCTTATTAGCATGCCATCATTTGCCAATTAGCACTAAACACAAAGTGCAGCTGAGGCTGATGGTAAATGTCATCAGTTCTGCTACAAGAACTGGATTTTAAATGTTGACCTGATGATTTTGCGAGATAAAAAGTCAGGGGATTTTAGAGTTATTTAAATTCATCAACACAGGGACATTCATTTTTATGTGTGTACTGAATTTCAAAGTAATAGTCGAAACACTTCATTGGAAATTAGAAATGTCAACCTCATGGTGGTTCTGGTAAACGTTAGGGGATTACCAACGTTATTAGCCTACAAGGTGCCAAATTCATCTTGTAGATGTTGAGAAATTTCACAGGATTACTGAAAATCTTGACCTGCTAGTTCAGATCACCAAGGTTATTTGGATTCATCTTCTGGGCACCATGAATGTCCAAATCGGTGGACCGACCAAGAGAAAAACTGACATTACCAGCCCTAAAGGCACTCTGCACATTTTGTTTGGCCACTTGAGGGCATTAGAAACAACACATTGTATTGTGTGAACACAATATTGACAAATCAACACTTATGAATTGATATGCAAACTTGTTAGCAAACTGTTTCATATTTCCAACAACATGGTCCCTCATTTGGAGTCGTGTTTCTGTGTCTTTTTGCTGTTTTTTCAATAAAAACACCGCCTGCTCCGACCAAATCCAACGCTAGGGGCGAGTCCAAAACAATAAAGTTGCAAGCTGGACAGCTAAATAATGAGCTAAAATCACTTTAAGATCTTTAAAGTTGATGTGAGCTGATGATTGGGTGATAATTCACTGCTAGAAACCCCTTTCACATAACTATTTGGTACATCTTTTTTATGAAAATACTGATTGTTGTTGCTTTAACGCACCTGTTGTCCTCGGGTCAAATTGAACCCCTCTACAAAACTTTCTATATCAGAACTATGATCAAAGAAGGTTGAAAAAAGTGACAAATGTTGAAAAAACTACAAAAACGGCGAAAAAAACAAAAACAATCTTTTATTTATTCTTTTTTAAACGCTGAAAAAGTGACCAAAAATACATCAAAATCATTGGAAAAAGCGACAAAGAAATTGTTAAAAAAGCGACAAAAACATACGTATACAAACGTCCAAAAAGTGACAAAAAAATCTGAATCCAATTGACAAAAACATAGACAAAAGTAAAGAAAAAATTACAAAAAAGATTTGAAATTTCAACCCGGAAAAAACACAAAGTTGCAGGTCGACAGGAAGACAACACAAGAGTTAATGTTTCAGTTCTGAGGGACCAACATTTAAAAGACATTTAACACGGAGATAATCAGCTTTTGCTGCGCTACGGGATGCGATCAAGCCTGTAGTCCCAATAAAAAAATAATCTTTATATAATTAGTACATTTATTCATCTTTTTAAAGTCAAGCAGTGTTGATGTCTTGTGTGCGGGCACTGACAAATCAATGCTATCCATTTACTCTTACTTTCCCCTCTTTATAGTTAATCTGTGCCCAGGATGTCAGATGTGGATGTGCTTTTAACTGCCGAGCCACCAGGTTGTTGCCTGCTGCTCTCGTACAGATGACATTGATTTTCCTTTGCATTCTGCCCTGTAACAGCGCGGTAACACAAGTTTACTTGTCACTGCAAATGTCAAGCAATCAGGTGCTCTTAAAAAGGTCAGAATTTTATGGGATGTGTAGCGTGTCAAAGCAGCAGCATTTTTCCAGCACAACACAAGGAGGATTGCAGTGAAACTTAACATATTATTGAAATGGCTGTTTGACAACCGGATAAGCTCAAGTGAGAGAAACTCCTCCACCCGCCCATGATCCATTTCATCCATGGACTCACACGTCATCATTTTTAACTGGAAAGATATTGGTAATTTGAATAATTTCTTTTAATAACTATGACGTTCCCATACTTAATATGAAACACAGAATAGATGGTCACTGGAAGCGAGCATGACGGTCCTCTCTGTTGGGTCCTCTACTTTGTGTGGCTTTAGATGGCTGTAGAGGCCGATCTGCCGTCCATATACATACGCTAAATGAATATGAATCACTCATGCACTAATGGCCATGGTCCTATTTGTCTTTACCTTTTCGTTTTTATCCCAATACAAATTTTAATTAGTTTAAAATGGCTGCAATAACAGCTGTTTTCTTTTTTTCCCCATGAACTCAAAGGTGAACTTTATACTCGAATTTTTACTCTAGTTGCCTCCCGAGCCGTTTCCTTCAACATGTACAGTGGGTACGGAAAGTATTCAGACCCCTTTAAATTTTTCACTCTTTGTTTCATTGCAGCCTTTTTCCA